>NW_027100719.1:4551375-4556375 GCF_040412425.1 Macrobrachium rosenbergii | reverse complement strand
TACAGCTGTGAAAATTTGTTCCAACGAGTTATTCCCACACTGTAAACTCTTCTTATATCCTCGAACACAGGACCGCATCTCACAACTTTCCTTCGCCACTTATCTTCAGGGAGCTTGTTTATCGACACGAATTGTGGCCACGCTCCTAAACATTTAACAAAAGGAAATAGTAGTCAATTTTTTACATTTTGCCAACACCAGGGTTGGTGGACTCTCTCTCTCTCTCTCTCTCTCTCTCTCTCTCTCTCTCTCTCTCTCTCTCTCTCAAATGTGCAAATCTACTCATTCCCAGATTCCAAGATCTTCAGGAGTTACTGCTGTGTTAAATGAGGAGCCCCCTAATTTTGCACAGGTTTAATCGGCAGCTGCTTAATTTTTTTATTATTCACCCACAAGAGTATTTTCACTCATTCGCTTCTCTTTGTATTTTATGTATAGTAAACATTTTCCGTTCCAGTAAGATACATTAATTTTACTTAATGAATATATATATATATATATATATATATATATATATATATATATATATATATATATATATATATATATATATATATATATATATATATATATATATATATATATATGTATAATATACATAGATAGAAGTCATCCCAGCATATCCATATAACAATATAGAACCTACTGGTCACATTTTACCAGATGTGTATGCAATTGTAAGAATCACAATGCCCTCTCAAGTTTAAGCTCTCGAATTCTTCGGACTTTTTGGATACGCTTGTCACTACAAAGCCTTAGATCCAAAAGCAAGAATATGAGATAACTATGATGTTCTTAGCGGGATTCGAACCCGCATCCAGAGTATCGGAACGAAGTCACGTTCATTTTTCTCTCATTTTTGCTTTACTAGTGAACATTCGAATCGTTTTTCGAATTGCAGCCGAAGGAGGAATATTTTATCACTTTCACTGCGCTGCGTATTTTCCTCGTCCATTTTAACACTGTTTCCTCTGAATATTTAACTTTACCTCATTCACTCGAGGCATCTGTAGGCATTACTTAAGGATCTCTGCAGCGCCCCTTCGGCCCCTAGCTGCAAACCCTATCATTCCTTTTACTGTACCTCCGTTCATATTCTCTTTCTTTCATCTTACATTCCACCCTCTCCTAAGAATTGTTTCACAGTTCAACTGCGAGGTTTTCCTCCTCTTACACCTGTCAACCTCTCTACTCCCAATTTCCCTTTCAACGCTGAATGACCCCATCATAGGCCCTAGCTCTTGGCCTTTTGCCTAAATTCTATATTCATTTCCATTCCATATAAAGGGTATAAATAAAATAAAAGCAAATTAAAACGGCACTTTTCAGAACTTAATAATTAACCGTGCTCTTCCTATACTGTTTATCTGTCTTCATGCTCTTCATAAACGGCGAGATAAAGAAAGAAATAAGGATGAAAGGGAATCCTACCTCATAGGTAAGATTTCCCTAGGACCCGTCAAGGACTCTGAAAGGATGAGAAGTCAGCTGATGGAAAGGCGAGTCTTTGGGTCTGTCAATTACTGTATCTTTTGTTTATTTTTGGGAATTCTTCTATAATATTTAATTTTCTTGTAACTTTCATCTACCTTCATTTGGTCATCCGTTTTCTCCCTCTCCTTCCTTGATTGCCTCTTATTTCGGACCAGTTTTTGTTCCTTTTTTGTGAATCCTTTTATTATATTTATTTTTCTTGTAATTTTTCTTTTTTTTTTTTTTGGTCATCTGTTTTCTCCCTCTCCTTCCTTGATTGCCTCTTATTTCATACCATCTTTTCTTCAGGTAATTATATGCTCATTTTTCATCCTGTTTTTCATGTCTGTGGACATAACAGTGATTTCCTTATTCAGAGAAGTAGTCACCTGGACTTCATGGCGCTGCCTACATTGTTCATTTGGTTTTCGTTGAATTTTAGTGCTACGATGCTTCCTAAATTTTATTTGGAGCACTTCCCAAATTTTAGCCAGAGTGCTTCCAAAATTTTAGCCAGAGTGCTTCCAAAATTTTAGCTGGAACACTTCCCAAATTTTAATTGGAGTGCTTCCCAAATTTTAGATGGAGTGCTTCCCAAATTTTAGATGGAGTGCTTCCTAAATTTTAGTTGGAGTGCTTCCCAAATTTTAGATGGAGTGCTTCCCAAATTTTAGATGGAGTGCTTCCTAAATTTTAGTTGGAGTGCTTCCCAAATTTTAGATGCAGTGCTTCCCAGATTTGAGATGGAATGCTTCCCAAATTTTAGTTGGAGTGCTTCCCAAATTTTAGATAGAGCACTTCCCAAATTTGAGTTGGAGCACTTCCCAAGTTATAGTTGGAGTGCTTCCAAAATTATAGTTGGAGTGCTTCCTAAATTTTAGTCGGAGTGCTTCAGAAATTTTAGTTTGAGTGCTTCCCAAATTTTAGTTGGAATGCTTCCCAAATTTTAGTTGGAGCACTTCCTAAATTTTAGTTGGAGTGCTTCCCAAATTTTAGTTGGGATACTTCCTAAATTTGAGTTGTATCACTTCCCAAATTTTAGTTGGAGTTCTTCCCAAATTTTAGTTGGAGTGCTTCCCAAATTTTAGTTGGTGTGCTTCCCAAATTTTAGTTGGAGTGCTTCCCAAATTTTAGTTGGAGTGCTTCCAATTTATAGTTGGAGTGTTTCCCAATTTTTGTTGGAGTACTTCCTAAGTTTGAGGTGGAACACTTCCCAAATTTTAGTTGGAGTTCTTCCAAAATTTCACTTGGAGTACTTTCCAAATTTTAGTCGGAGTGCTTCCCAAATTTTAGTTGGAGCACTTCCAAATTTTGAGTTGGAGTACTTCCCCATTGTTTAATTAGAGTACTTCCTAATTTTGTCCTGGAGTGCTTCTCAAATTTTAGTTGGAGCACTTCCCAAATTTTAGTGGAGTGCTTCCCAAAATTTATTTGGAGTAATTCCCAGATTTTAGTTGGAGTGCCTCCCAAATTTTTGTTGGAGTACATCACAAGTTTGAGTTATAGTGTTCCCAAATTTTATTTGGAGTACTTAACAAATTTTAGTTAGAGCACTTCCTAAATTTTAGTTGGAGTGCTTCCCAAATTTTAGTTATAGTGATTACCAAATTTTAGTTGGAGTGCTTCCCAAATTTTAGTTGGAGTACTTTCCAAATTTTAGTTGGAGCTCTTCCCAAATTTTAGTTGGAGTATTTCCCAAATTTTAGTTGGAGTTCTTCCCAAATTTTAGTTGGAGTGCTTCCCAAATTTTAGTTGGAGTGCTTCCAAATTTTAGTTGGAGTAATTCATAAGTTATTGTTGGAGTACCTCCCAAATTTTAGTTGGATTGCTTCTTAATTTTTAGTTGGAGTGCTTCCCAAATTTTAGTTGGAATGCTTCTAAAATTTTAGTTGGAGTACTTCCCAAATTTTAGTTGGAGCATTTTCCAAATTCTAGTTGGAGTGCTTCCCAAATTTTTGTTGGAGTACTTCCCAAATTTTAGTTAGAGCACTTCTCAAATTTTAGTTGCAGTACTTCCCAAATTTGAGTTGGAACACTTTCCAAATTTTAGTTGGAGTACTTCCCAAATTTTAGTTGGAGCACTTTCTAAATTTTAGTTGGAGTACTTCCCAAATATTAGTTGGAACATTTTCCAAATTTTAGTTGGAGTGCTTCCCAAATTTTTGTTGGAGTGCTTCCCAAATTTTTGTTGGAGTACTTCCCAAATTTTAGTTAGAGCACTTCTCAAATTTTAGTTGCAGTACTTCCCAGATTTGAGTTGGAACACTTTCCAAATTTTAGTTAGAGTACTTCCCAAATTTTAGTTGGAGCACTTTCCAAATTTTAGTTGGAACACTTCTCAAATTTTAGTTGGAGTACTTTCTAAATTTTAGTAGGAGCTCTTTCCAAATTTATTTCTGGCACTTCCCAAATTTTAGTTGGAGTGCTTCCCAAATTTTAGTTGGAGCACTTCTCAAATTTTAGTTGGAGCACTTTCCAAATTTTAGTTAGAGCACTTTCCAAATTTTAGTTGGAGCACTTATCAAATTTTAGTTGGAGTACTTTCTAAATTTTAATTGGAGTATTTCTCAAATTTTAGTTGGAGTACTTTCCAAATTTTAGTTGGAAGACTTTCCAAATTTTAGTTGGAGCACTCTCCAAATTTAAGTTGGAACACTTTCCAAATTTTAGTTGGAACACTTCTCAAATTTTAGTTGCAACACTTCTCAAATTTTAGTTGAAGCACTTTCCTAATTTTAGTTGGAGTACTTTCCAAATTTTAGTTGGAGAACTTCCCAAATTTCAGTTGAGGCACTTTCCAAATTTTAGTTGGGGTGCTTCCCAAATTTTAGTTGGAGCACTTCTCAAATTTTAGTTGGAACACTTTCTAAATTTTAGTTGGAGTATTTCTCAAATTTTAGTTGGAAGACTTTCCAAATTTTAGCTGGAGCACTTTCCAAATTTTAGTTGGAACACTTTCCAAATTTTAGTTGTAACACTTCTCAAATTTTAGTTGGAGTACTTTCTAAATTTTAGTAGGAGCTCTTTTCAAATTTATTTCTAGCACTTTCCAAATTTTAGTTGGAGTGCTTTCCAAATTTTAGTTGGAGCACTTCTCAAATTTTAGCTGGAGCACTTTCCAAATTTTAGTTGGAGCACTTTCTAAATTTTAGTTGGAGTACTTCTCAAATTTTAGTTGGAGCACTTTCCAAATTTTAGTTGGAAGACTTTCCAAATTTTAGTTGGAGCACTCTCCAAATTTTAGTTGGAACACTTTCCAAATTTTAGTTGGAACACTTCTCAAATTTTAGTTGGAGCACTTTCCTAATTTTAGTTGGAGTACTTTCAAAATTTTAGTTGGAGAACTTCCCAAATTTCAGTTGAAGCACTTTCCAAATTTTAGTTGGAGTGCTTCCCAAATTTTAGTCGGAGCACTTATCAAATTTTAGTTGGAGCACTTTCTAAATTTTAGTTGGAGTATTTCTCAAATTTTAGTTGGTGCACTTTCCAAATTTTAGTTGGAAGACTTTCCAAATTTTAGTTGGAGC
>NW_027100719.1:4541375-4546375 GCF_040412425.1 Macrobrachium rosenbergii | reverse complement strand
GAGAGTGTACAAAGGTAATTTACAGCTAGAATAGAAGAAGTTAAGGACCTTGACTACTGGGAAAGATTACAAATCTTAAATTTATATAGTCTTGAAAGGAGAAGAGAACGCTACATGGTAATCCAAGCATGGAAACATAGAAGGAATTACCGAAAACATCATGGAGCTAAAAATATAAAAAAGAGCAAGCAGAGGTATATTAATAGTGCCAAAAACTATAACAGGAAAACTAAGGAAAGCACACAGGACATTAATCCACCACGCACCAGCATCGATAATGCAGCGTCTATTCAATGCGCTACCAGCTCATCTGAGGAACATAACAGGAGTGAGCGTAGGTGTGTTTAAGAATAAGCTCGACAAATATCTAAGATGCATCCCAGACCATCCAAGACTGGAAGATGCAAAATATACCGGAGGATGTGTTAGCAATTCTCTGGTAGACATCAAAGGTGCCTCACACTGAGGTACCTGGGGCAACCCGAACGAACTGTAAGGTCTGTAAGGTAAGGTAAGATCACCTTGGCATAAAAGATATATCTGTGATCTTTTTTCCTTACCTCAAGGTGTATGAAATGAGAAAAATTTATAATAGAATCCTAATACTTTCATAACAGAAGAACTTGCACTGTAGTATATATATAAATATATATATATATATATATATATATATATATATATATATATATATATATATATATATATATATATATATATATATATATATATATATATATATATATATGTATATATGTTACAGGGAACAGATCAACACTTTTTTTGGAAGTGTACGTAGCGTGATCTTAGCGATCTAACTTCAGGAAAAGGACGTAAAAAGGTTCGACCCTAATCTCACTAGCACTTTTCCCCCTCTCTCTCTCTCTCTCTCTCAGCCCGAATCCCTCTCTCTCTCTCTCTCATCGTTTACCGAAGCTCATCCACCCGACCTCTCTCATTCTCACAAGTAATTAAATGGACTATTTAAAGAAACACAATCGTTCCTACAAAAATAGGTTTATTGTTCAAATAACCCAACAAGAAATTAATAAAACAAAGCAAAGATTAAAATGCATAATAAATGAATTATCGAGTCAGATAACTAAATTCTAAACTGCAAAGCATTTCTGATTAAAGAAGTCTCATTATGGCTAATAGCCTGGAAATCCCCAAAATCTCACATACTCCCAAATCAATAACTAAAAGTCATGTCAAAAAAAAAACAGTCTACCACATAAAGAGACTGACATTGCAAATGACTTGCATGTGTCCCCCATATTATTCCCACAAGTCCACCATGTTATTCCCACAAGTCCACATGTTATTCCCACAAGTCCACAGACATCTGTCGAAAGAATTAAACATGATAGAAAACTCCCAAAAATATATGAAATACAAAACACAATAATGGAAAGTGTAAAATGCATAGCCAAGATATGGCAAATATAACATAACCAAAATAATAATATAAAAGAGGTATGAATATTCATATTAAATTTCCCACACCAGTTCATAAGTTCATAATGATTAGAAAGTCATGGTAAAAATCACAAGTTCAATTTTCTCCCATAAAAACAGAGATTTGAGACTCTACCTTATCTGCCGATTTTCAAAGCCTGGAACCACTCCAAAGTTATGACTGGACAACTGCAGTTCTATCACGTTAATGAACGATCAAACTCACTTTTAGGGCAGATTTTGGCATAATCTAGATCAAAGTAACGCACGTACTCACGAATATACATAGCGCTTCGGAGATCACCTGATCTCCAATATTGCTGAGCTTCTCGCGCAAAGAGCTGAGGAATCAAACTATGCACTGTTTCAGCAATCTTGCATCAAACCTCTCGCCCTAGTTCACTCTCGCTCCAAACTTTCCACGATAACATCTTAAAGCATTGAAGCTATGAAATGCATATATGTGTCCTTTAAATACATATATATATATATATATATATATATATATATATATATATATATATATATATATATATATATATATATATATATATATATATATATATATATATATATATATATATATATATATATATATATATATATATATATATATATATATATATATATATATATATATATATATATATATATATATATATATATATATATATATATATATATATATATATATATATATATATATATATATATATATATATATATATATATATATATATATATATATATATATATATATATATATATATATATATATATATTTAAATACATTTGCATGTAAATATAAATACTTATGTATATATACACCTGTGTGTGTGTGTGTATTTATATACAGCTTTGCTTGTATATCCTAGGTCATAATTAAGAACAAATGTGGCGCTTAATTATTGTCACCTAAGGCTTGCACACTGAAATAATTAATGTGCAGCAATAATAGCCAGATGCTAGGGTACGTTTATTCAGGTGCAACATAACTAAAAGGTTGCAAACACTGATTTTTATTCTTGGCTTCAATTATAAGACCACGCTCGTACAAAGAACAAGCATGTACAGTTGTGTAAGAGAACCAGGTCTGTATCAGAACTCGCTTGTGTTTGCTCTTGTTATGCTTGATGTACACTCGGCAAGGAAAGTGAGGATACAGTTTTTTTAAATCTTCGGACATACATTTCTCAATAATGAGACATCTGGCAACTTTAGAAAGGGGGAGGAGCTTCAATCTTATTGTGTTTGTTTTTTGCCTGATCTCCTAATCCTATTACTTTCAATCACATTCTACGGTTCTGAATTCATTGATACTTGAATGCAGTAGTAAGCTTTACAGTATTCGTTCAAGGTGTAATTTGCAGCGACGGTTCTGAGCAAAATAAACATTTTTCTACGTAACCTACCAAGTTAACCTTACACAAATGAATTTATGACACCACAATGAACGGAATGCTTGCATAATTGGAAACGTGAGCTTCCATAATGAAATTGAGTTAAATTTGAGCAATGTCCAACGAAAAACTTGGGGAACAATAAAGGAACGAATGCAGTGTTATGATGAGAGAGAGAGAGAGAGAGAGAGAGAGAGAGAGAGAGAGAGAGAGAGAGAGAGAGAGAGAGAGAGAGAGAGAGCTGCTGTTGTGTAAGCCTAGGCCTATATGTAGAGCTACTCATTTCATTATATTTTTCTTTTAGAGGTTGAGCGATACTATATTTGTAGAGTATGTTTTAGCAATGGAGAGAGAGAGAGAGAGAGAGAGAGAGAGAGAGAGAGAGAGAGAGAGAGAGAGAGTTGCTGTTGTGTAAGCCTAGGCCTACATGTAGAGCTACTCATTTCATTATTTTTTTTCCTTTTAGTGATTGAGCGATACTATATTTGTATAGTATGTTTTAGCAATGGAGAGAGAGAGAGAGAGAGAGAGAGAGAGAGAGAGAGAGAGAGAGAGAGAGAGAGAGAGAGAAACTATGGCAACGTCAAGAAACATCCAGTTACTTGCGTTTTCCCGCCGAAGACCTGGCGATACTCCGCACATCATAGAGAACGCTCTTGCGGATTTAAATAGATTTGGTCAACCTACCCTAGCTGTCACAACATTTGCTGCCATTAATTCCAGCTGACCTTTAAACACCGTGAAATACAAATATGAATGTGTAAAAATTAAAGAAATTATCATTACCTTGTATGATTATGCAATAATAAGCCTGTTCATAACGGAAAACGAGTAAATATTGCTGTTCTGATAAACAGTTCTACACCGAGATATCCATACACTATCTTTTAGATCTCTATGAACGAAGTCATCTGAGAAATTCTGATTACTTCGGACATGCATGGTGTTTTTAAGTATCTGAGCGTTTTTGTTTTGCAGATTTAACATATATGATATAATTTGCATTGTATTTTCATATTCTAGAGTAAATTTACCGAGATTATGTGTTTTCTGTAAGAAAAAAATTAAAATTCAATGAACGAAATCTAATGAAAACTGTATCTTCACTTTTCTTGCCGAGTGTACACATACATACATACATACATACAAACATATGCAAAACAATTCGGGTACGAACTTATCTTTTTTTATAATTGAACAATAATAGTAAAAATAAGTGAGATATGTTGGCATATTGTGGTAAACTTTAAGACCCTCGTGAGACTTAATCGTTATTATTATTATTATTATTATTATTATTATTATTATTATTATTATTATTATTATTATTATTATTATTATTATTTAAAAGATTAACCTTATTCATATAGAACAAGCCCATCACAGGACCACTGACTTGAAATACAAGCTTCCAAAGAATATGGTGCTCATTCGAAAGAAGTAACAGAAGGTAATGGGAAACACAGAAAGAGGAAATCAGTTATTAGAAAATGATCTATTAACAAATTAATTAACGTATGTAGAAAGCTAAAGATTTGAAGGGAGACAAATAACTCTAAATATATATTTACATATAAGGAAATGCAAATATAGATATTTTTCTTTACTACAAACGCTTCTTAACTTCAAATTTCTTCACATTTTGGAAACTACTAAGCTTAGATTCAGATAAAGAAAGAAATGAAGATATTCCGATGCCTGGCCGAGGCCAGGTAGTTAGCGTTACCTCGTTCTCATACCCCGGACGCGAGATCGAACGACGGCCAGACATAAGAATATCTTCATTTGAATCTGGTCTTAGTAGTGACCAGCATTTAAAAAATGTGAAGAAATCGAGAAATTAAAAGTTCTTTATAGTCAATCAAGATTACATGCATATCTGGTAAAAAATTACTAGTAGATTCTATATATATATATGTGTGTGTGTGTATATATATATATGCATATGTATGTGTGTATGCATACATACATACATACACACACATACACACACACACACACACACACACACATATATATATATATATATATATATATATATATATATATATATATATATATATATATATATATATATATATATATATATATATATATATATATATATATATATATATATATATATATATATACATAATAAGTATG
>NW_027100719.1:4486375-4536375 GCF_040412425.1 Macrobrachium rosenbergii | reverse complement strand
CCATTCATAAGAACAAGCCCACAGGGGCCACTGACTTGAAATTCAAGCTTCCAAAGAATATTCATGCGCAACTTTGATAAATGGGGGCGTGCCATATGAACGACAACTGCTAAATAAATTTAAAAGTTTTTTTTTATTTTTGAAAATTACTAAAGAGAAAGATTTTCTGTTTTCACAAAAACTGAACATAAAAATTAATTATAAAAAGATTTTATGATTGACTGGTGGAAAAAACTAATTGTGCACATGGTGGCCACAAAGAGATAGATAAGAAAAAATAAGGAATTGATATTTGACTCGTATTGCCATCGAAAATTTTAATACTTTGTTTTCCCCTGTAGATGGGTAGAGGAGGGTAGTGCTGTCACTGCATTTCATACAGTGCACTGTAGGCATTACTTAAGGTTCTTTGCAGCGTCCCTTCGACCCTTTTCTGTAACCCCTTTCATTCCTTTGACTGTACCTCCGTTCATATTCTCTTTCTTCCATCTTACTTTAAACCCTCTTCTGACAACTGTTTCACAGCGCAACTACGAGGTTTTCCTCCTGTTACACCTTTCGAACCTTTTTACTCTCAATTTCCCTTTCAGCGCTGAATGACCTCATCAGAGGTCCCAGCGCTCCCCTTTTCCTGCCGAGAGCAACCAGAATCGCTGAACAGCTGCTGGTGTATGCAGGAAATGTGCCTCGCTGCCGAACTTTTAAGTTCCAGAGGTCCTTTATTCCTCACACCGTTGGACTGTGGAACAGCCTCCCTGAGGATGTCGTGCAATTGGAACTCCAGAAGTTCAATCAAGGATGCAAAGCGTTACTTCCATAATGCAATTCAACTTGTATTTTAATATTTTACTTGCATTTTTATTTATTTATTAATTTCTGAATTTATGTTTTTTTTTATAATTGATTTCCTCTTTATGTATTTCCTATTACCCTCTGTTACTTCCTCCTAATGAACACCATATTCCTTGGAAGCTTGAATTTGGAGCCAATGTACCCTGTGGTGGGTTTCTTCCGTATGAATAGGGTTCATCTTATGAATAATAATAATAATAATAATAATAATAATAATAATAATAATAATAATAATAATAATAATAATAATAATAATAATAACTCCATTACATCGTTAGCAGAGGATTCGGCTTGGGTGTCCTGTTTTAATTAAAGGAAATAAACCTCCTAAAATTATGGAGCCTAAAAGTATAAAAGGCTTTATAAAGAACGAAGCCCTTGGCTGAATATCGAGTAACCTTCTCCTGTTAAGTCTAATTACTGATCAACGAACTCTTGCTGATTTGTGTCTCTCTCTGAAGAGATTCCGTGAAAGTGACTCACCTCCCTTTGCGGAATTCTTGATTGGCAGTTATTGCGCAGAGAGAGAGAGAACAGAGAGAGAGAGAGAGAGAGAGAGAGAGAGAGATAGAGAGAGAGAAAGGGGGGAGAGATGTACTCATTCTCACATGGTAGACTAACGAGATTTAAAAGTACTGATGCGCTTATACAGTTATGATGTTTATTTGAGCATTGGCATTATCCCTCTCTCTCTCTCTCTCTCTCTCTCTCTCTCTTTAGCATATTAGAATACTCTCTCTCTCTCTCTCTAGCATATTAGAATTCACTCTCTCTCTCTCTCTCTCTCTCTCTCTCTCTCTCTCTCTGTCCATGGATAAGCTGATGCAGCGACTGTGGGAGTATCCAACCACTCCCCCTTTTTCCTCACCTGGTCACATTAGAAAGAATATTGCATTAAAGCTCAGAGAGAAATATTGAAACCAAGACACAAACAGAGATGACCCAAGAAAAGTTAAAATGAAAGCACACATGTGCGAAATGCAGCGTAAACATGTGGTGCATAGACTACAAAGAGGCATGCTCATCAAGGCTAGGTAGTCTCAGTGTCTGTCTCTCCTGTCAACAAGAACAGGAAACAGCTAAACTGAGGAGGGAATTAGATGAAATATCAAAGGAACTAAAGGAGTTGACAAAGGATAAACTCGAAGGCAAGAGAAGAGAAGACAGGATGGAAAAGGAAACTGGAGACCTAAGAAGAGAAGTGATAGACCATAGGAGAGAGAAACAGGAAATGAACAACGACATAGTAGAAAACGGAAAGAGTGTAGCGGAAATTAGAACGCAATAAGTCAAGACCAGAACCAGAAATGAAACAGAAACAAGCACCAGACTAGGTATAAAGAAAGAAACTTTCAAGCAAAAAAATTATGAATTCAAGAGAGCTGTTGGTAGAAGAGTGATAGCAGTCAGAAAACATAATTGTCCCACAAAAGGAATAAACGCATCAAATAGATTTGCTTTGCTGTCAAAATTAGAAGAGGAAACAACCTTAATTGGAGACCCGTTGGTAAAAGATCAGGGGTCAAATTTTGTGGCGAAAAACAAAAATACGAAAAAAGTTCATTCCTACCCAGGTGCAGGAACAAACAAGATAACCGAGGTAGTGAAGAAAATCAAAGTGAAAAGCAGAGAAAGTGCAATCACAGTGCAGGAAGGAGGAAACGACTTATTTCTAAAAGATGAAAGAACTGGCCAGACAGAAGGCCTTATAGCCGACCTGAGGAATGTTGTAGAAAAAATCCACGATAAAACTGATAACGGCATTCTTGTAGGACTTCTGCCCAGAACCAATGAAAGCCACTACTCCCTCAGCAAGGCAATTGGAATTAATGACAGACTGGAGCGAATATGCCAAGAGAAAGGTGTTAGGTTTTTAAACCTTTAGGACAGATTTGTGGGGAGTAAAAAACTATATAAAAGAGATGGAACTCACTTGAATTTGGAAGAAGCAAAATTACTAGGAAACCCTCTTAACGAAAACCTCTTGAAATACCCCAGTGAACTGAAAATTCAAGGGGAGAAGTCAGAAAGCTCCCAGAATTTGGTTAGTAATAGCACTGCAAGAAACAGTGAAAATAAGGGAAACGAATAAAGCCACAGAGGTCAAAAGAGAAGATAGAAAAGTCCCTCAGAGTGGCGCAATTTAATGCACAATCTACTCGGAACAAAGTAGATCTCTTCAAAGCATTGATAGCAAGTGAAGAATTGGACATAATAGGCATCACAGAAACATGGATACAAGAGGCAACAAGAGACTTAGTAGGAGAGTACCAAATAGCAGGATATAGATTCTTCAAAAAAGATGGACCTAATGAAGAAGGTGGAGGCGTTATGTTATATGTCAAGGACCAGCTCATTCCAATAGTGTGTAAAATTACAACACGCAATAAGTAACTGGCATCAATATAAACAGTTTAGGGAAGAAGCTAACACTTATACTAGCGTACAGACCTCCCCACCAACCACAAATGTCCTACGAAGAGCTGTATGCACTACCAGGAGAAGAAACAAACAACAAACAACATGATAATGGGAGATTTCAATGCAGCAGTGCACTAGGACACTGTGACCTCCACATGAAACTTAGAAGGAAAGAGGCTTTTAGAATTTGTCAAAAATGAATTCCTCCACCAGTTGGTTGAGAAACCTACTAGAGGCAACAACATAGTAGACATCGTTCTATCAACAGAAGATAACCTAGTGTCTGACCTTCCAGTAGGTGCAAATCTAGGCAAAGGCGACCATAAAATTATTACATTTCATATTAATATTCGCCATAAAAAAGAACAGAAGATACTAAAGAGATTAGACTACCGTTGAGGAGACTTTAAAAAACTAAAGGAGTATGTAAAAAAATCTAGAGTATGACAAGAACACAGACATAGATAAGTACTGGGAAGCCTTTCTGGAAGAATGCACAGAAAAACGCTCCAGATGTATACCATTAAAGCAAATACAGACAAACGGCAACCCTCAGCCTAAGTGGTTCAACAGAGAAATTCAAAATAAAATAAGAGAAAGAGACAGATTGCACAAATCAGTGAATCCACGCCCAACACCTGAAGAAGCAAGCAGGCATAAAGAACTCTGTAGAATGGTGGACAGATTAGTAAGAAATGCAAAAATAAATGAGGATAAGCGAGTCCCATCAGTTTGTAAGGAAACGCCAAAAGAATTCTTTGCACATGTTAATAGTAGGAAGCCAATAAAAATAGCATAGGTCACTGAAGAGACAATAGAGGAAACCTAGTGAACTCAGACTCGGAAAAAGCGGAGTTATTGGATAAGTTTTTTACTACTGTGCATTTCAGGGCCGCGTCTAACAGATTTTCGTCGATAAGATCTTTACAAAGCATCGGATGTGGATCGTATTTTGGAAACAGCTATTTTGAACCCACAGCCTAATTGGCAAAAATAGACAGCGATGTCAATTGTGGATAATAAAGGCATTTATCAAAGTAAATCAAAGAAATTTAAAGGGAAACTCAGCTAAATTCAGTAAGCGCCCAGAGAGACGCTAGTTGTGACGTAAACTATGACATCAGATGTCATAGCAGGGCTCCCAACCGTATGATAATGATCGTAGAAACACAAATATTTGACCCTCTTCTACAATAAGCAATACCTTGAGAAGGACACGATAATTATCAAAATTTTATTTTCTCTATTTCCATCGAAAGTTCTTCACTAAAGGTCTGCTCAAAGCGCAAGACCCTGATTCACACAAGGCTGGCTTAATCTTAAAGAAACAACAGCATATCCTTTTACATAATTTTATATTACAATATTTTTCTTTGTTTCATATTTCCTTCAATTGCAATAATAGTAGAGCGGGTAACTACAAAAAATAGGGGAAAACGGCAAATGGTGATACAAGCGTGAAACTTGGCTCAACTATTCTTCTTGTCCCTTGGTCTCATTATCAACCTCCGGCCACACAAAGTTTTGCCATTTTCCAAGATGGCCGACAGGTTTTCAAAATGGCGTCCTGTGGATATTTGAATATTGGTATTTAATTGATTAATCACATTCAAATCCCTAAGTCACTCCCAGTTTATATTAAAATATTAAAAACAAGCCTTTATATATGTAGATACATCATTTCTCTGCATAGAAATATCCAAGATGGCTGTCACTATATTAAAAATGTCCGACAAAATGCCAAAAATTGGTACTTAAGCTCATATATGAGGCTAAAGGTCGGGCAATACATGGATTTGGGGTAACTTCAGCCCGATCAGTTCACTTTCCGTAGATTAGAAATCAATTAATCCCCAGTTAATTCATTTTCATCCTCATTTAGAAAAAGAATGGGCAATAAGCTTAATGTAAAAGTGTAATAGTATAGTATCAGTGTACTACCAGGGCACACGGGTTGACACCATAGCTGTGAAACTCAGCATGGGGTTCAGTGCTAGCTAATGGCAGAGATTTGTTATTAGTTTCCCAAATGCTGTTTAGCTAGCCCCACTTCAAAGTTAAACAGCTGCACTTGAATTGACAGGATGTGCCAGTGCGGGAGAGCCGAGCCAAGGAAGTTGGGGCTGTAGTCTTCTAGATGGTGTACAGATCACACGGGAATTAAATAGAATTGGATGAATGATCGGGCTAGGGGTAGGATTATGACATATCTGAGCCTAGTTGTATCCCATATCTGAAAGTGCATATATGTTATATAGGTGGTAAAAGGATAAACCATCGGCCAATAGAACAAAAGCAATGGCAGGACAATCTTGGAGGTCGATGTCTTTCCTGAAGGGAGATAGTACGACTAACTGGAAGCTTTGTTGCTTGTGTCAAGAGGAGGCACATGAAAGACTAATTGATGCATCTGGTCCTGGCTATGTTACCCTTGCTACAAACATTCCTGAATTCTATAAGTTAAATGCAATGCCTATACCATTTCATCTCAAAAGGCTTGATGAAGGTGATGGAATTCTGCAGACCTTTGAAAATAACAAAGCAACATATCGAGAATCAGGTATGCTGAAGTTCAAAACAACAAAACTAGAAAGGAAAAGGAAGTCACTGTATAAGACAAAAGAAGAAGATGATGCCCCATCAGCAAAATTCACTCTTAGTAGCCAGAAGGCAGATGAAGAAGATGCAGAGGGATCTAAGACTGAGAAAGAAGGAATATACTTTATTTGTAACCAACTATTACCAATCAAAGATTTATAATTGGCCATGACATTGCCTTTATATGAAAAACTGCAACGATGTTCCACCATCCTACTAGATGAGAAACTTCTGGCCAAGCTTAGTGCTGGAGATATTGTTTCTCAGGACCATATGTATCACCCATCTTGTCTCACAGGCATGTACAACAGGGAAAGGGCCTGGTTAAATTCCCAGAAAATTGGAGATGATTATGTGCAGTACAGACAAGAGGCATGTGCCCATGCTTTTGCTGAGCTTGAGATGTACATAAGAGACAAGCAGTTGACTGCAGATGGGTGCTGCTATTTTATAATGGTAGAACTTTATGATTTGTACAAACAAAGACTGGAACAGCTAAATGTTGATGCTTCCTTTGTGCACCAAACATGGTTGAAAGAACAGATACTTGCCCACATCCCAGAACTGGGGGACTTTGAAAAGGGAAGAGAAATTTGGTTTGCCTACAAAAGGAAAATGGGAGAAGCCCTAGTATGGCATGTGACTACAATGATGCACTAATCATGGCCAAAGCAGCTAAGATATTGAGGAAACATATGCTTGTACATGAGATAGAATTTGATGGAACCTTAACAGCAGACACTAGAAGAGAATCTGTGCCACCAAGTTTGCTGGAATTTGTAAGTGTGCTACAAAACGGTGGCGATGTAAAATCCCAACTTAAATATGGAACATCATCTACTGATCTAGCTTTGGCACAACTTTTGCACTTCAACTGTCGAAAGAATCCAGCATCTTCAACATTCTCCAGACATTTCAAGTCAAGAGTACCTCCGTTTCCAATATATATTGGTCTCCTGGTCTTTGCAAAAACCAGAAAGCGTCAGTTAATTGATACATCTATCACCATGGAATCAACATCAGCTATGATAGGGCTCTGGAATTGACTAAAGGGTTAGGAGAAGCAGTTGTAACAAGGGCTGTGGAGGAAGAAGTAGTTTGTCCCACTACACTAAGAAAAGAACTCTTTACAACATGTGCTGTTGACAATCTGGACCATAATCCAAATGCCACAACTGCACAAACATCCTTCCATGGGACAGGCATATCTTTGTTTCAGCATCCGAGCACTGATGAAAAGGGTGAGGGCAGAAACTTGGCCCATATCATCCAAAGTGGAACAAGTAAAAAAAAGTACCTTCTCTTCCTGAATATTACACAGATGCACCTCCTGCTCACTTTAAACATGAGAATCGCCTCCCTTCATCCAGTGGAAGTGCAGGACACCATAAGTGTGGCTGCAAAAAGGAATGCCATGGCAGGTGCAAGTGCTACAAATCTGGACTTAGCTGCACAGCTCTCTGCAGCTGCACTTGCTAGAACTAATTGATACACAAAACATATTGGTTTTTCTCAGGAGTTACGTACTTTTTTATCTTTGGCGGCTATTTTGGAAATATGGTGTTCATATGGTGGTCATATTGGAAAGATGGGTTCACTTTATCTCTTCATGACAGTAAGAATGCCAAATTACAAATTCTCAATCATTATATGAACAGTATGCAACTTTTATAGGCTTATGAAATGAAACTATTTGAAATATACAGCAAATTTGCCGCCATTTTGGAAAGAGGCTGATTTTGATTTATGGGGATAATAAGAGATCTCATGCCAAATCTGTTGCTTGTATCACCATTTGCACTTTTTTCCCATTATCCTGCTCCACTATAAAGTTCAGTATAACCAGAAGATTAGTGGACTATCAAATTTAGGGCATAGCCCAAGCGCTTGGACTATGAGTTACGAATATCATTCAGCACTACAATGTAGTTAAGATTAAATGATATATACAGTATGTACATAATGTAATATATATATATATATATATATATATATATATATATATATATATATATATATATATATATATAATAATATAATAATAATAATAATAATAAAATAATAATAATAAAAATGTAAATGAAATCATCAAAGTAACTGAAAACTGAATGAATGAGTAACGTCAAATCCATAAAAAATATATAAATAGATAAAACCGGGAATACATAGACTCACTGATAGCCACTCAACGACCCTACAACAAACATTAGTGTCAGTTTCAAGTAAAGGAACCAAGTGTATAGAAACAACAAAACTGTAGTGTGATATACCAAGCACTGTGGATTTATGCATTAAGGAAGTTAAGGTTAGAACACTTGGGTTATGTTACATTCATTTAGCAGGATTAAGCAGGTATACGTGAGCCTGTGCTTTTGAGGAGACAATATGAAGCAACAGAAATTCCAGGGTAACAATGGTTTTCACAGAGAGTGTTACTGTAAGACTTGGTGCATATTTCAAGTTAAAGGATACGTGAATTGCGCCATGGAACTGTATTACACAATAAATATTCTCATTTGATGCCCATTCCCTTATTGTACTCTGCTTAGTGACATGACTTATCGAAGAGAGAGAGAGAGAGAGAGAGAGAGAGAGAGAGAGAGAGAGAGAGATAGAGAGAGAGAGAGAGAGAGAGAGAGAGAGAGAGAGAATGTAGGGTAGGTGTCTGAGTGTGTGAAACAATATAAGAATTCTATATACTACTACTGTTACGACTGCTACTACCAACAATGAGTCTTCATTCATAAAGTATATGGGTGGGGTGTCTAGTAAAGTACGTCAAACTACTGTACGGTATCAGTGAGTGGGAAGGCCTTCAGTAATGACGTTTTACTAGCCTCTGTCTACAAGCCTGCTAGATTTAACTAAGTTTCCCTTTAAATTTCTTTGATTTACTCTGATAAGTGCCTTAATTATGAACATTACACATCACACTGCATATTTTTGCCAATTAAGCCGTGGCTTCAAATAGCTATTTCCAAAATACGATCCATATCCGATAGTTTGGTAAGATTTTATCGACGAAAATCAATTAGACACGGTCCTGAAATGCACAGTAGTGTTTTCACAACTGAAGACACTACCTCAATCTCTGAACCAGCTATTAAATATGAAAGGGCAGAACCGCTTGACAAAATAATATTTACAGAAGAAGACGTTAAAAACAAAATAGAAAAACTAAACAAGTACAAATCTCCTGGCCCGGATGGGATTCATCCAAGAGGAGATAGTTCCTCACCTATATAAACTCTTCAGAAAAACTGCAGAACAACGGAAGATACCAAGAGGATGGAAACTAGGTAATGTGGCCCCAGTTTACAAAAAAAAGGTCCAAGAGAAGAGTCAGGAAATTATAGACCAATCTGTTTAACGTCAGTCCCTTGCAAGAATTTTGAGTCCATAATTGCAGATAAAATTATGGATCACATTCACAGAAACAACCTGTTGTTAAACAGTCAACACGGCTCCAGACAAAACAGATCCTGCCTTTCAAACCTCTTGGAGCTTTTTCATAACACGCTTAGTATTTACGACAGTAGTAGAGCGATAGATATACTCTACTTAGATTCCCAAAAGGCCTTTGACAAAGTTCCACACAAGAAACTAACGACAAAAGTTAGAGCTTTAGGAATCATAGGAGAAATAGCAGACTGGATCGAAGACTGGCTAACTAATAGAAAACAGAGAGTCGTAATAAATGGTGAAGAATCAAAATGGGCAGATGTGGCAAAAGGAGTTCCTCGCGGTTCTGTCCTTGGCCCGCTCTTGTTTTTTTATTTACATTAATGACACTGGTGTAGGCTTAACTAGCAGGATAGCCAAATTTGCAGATGACACCAAACTAGGCGTAGATGCAGCAGACCCAGATACAGTGGAAAGTTTAAGAAATGATCTAAGGAAAATAGGAGAATGGTAAAAAAAGATGGCAAATGCCTTTTAACTTTGATAAGTGTAAAGTGTTACAAATAGGAACAAACAACCCTCATGCCAACTACATGCTGCTTGGGAATGACATAAATAGTGTAGAACAAGAAAAGGACCTTGGAGTCATTATTACCAAGGACTTAATATCCTCAAAACAGTGCACAAAAGCTGAAAAGAAGGCACGGAAACTAGTGGGATACATAAATAGGCAGTTGAAATACAGCAACAAGGAAACGGTGCTCTACACATCCATAGTCAGACCTCATCTGGAATATGCAGTGCAGTTTGGTCACCAACACTAAGAAAGAACATAAATAGATTAGAAGGGGCACAAGCAAGAGCCACAAAGTTAATTCCATCCATCAGCCAAATAGATTACCAAAGACAACTAGAGAGCCTGAACATGTATGGCTTAGAAACACGACGATTGCAAGGACAATTCATAGAAACATTCAAAATACTGACAGGCATAATAAAAGTAGACAGTAACCTCTTCACATTAAACGAAAACCAGACAAGAAATAATGGATGGAAGCTAGAACTGAAGAGGTACAACACATCTCATTGCAGGAAGTTCTTCTCATACAAGATATGTGACACATGGAATACACTGCTACCAGAAGTTGTCGACAGCAACAGTGTGGAAGAGTTTCAAAGAAAGCTAGACAAAATCATTAGAACACTGTGAATGAACAGTAAAACCTGTCCAAGAGATAAGTGAGCACATGATGTCTCCTTGTAACTCTCTCTTCTCTCTCTCTCTCTCTCTCTCTCTCTAATATTATAATACTCTCGCTCTCGAGCATATTAGAATACTCTCTCTCTCCCTCTCTCTCTCTCTCTCTCTCTCTCTCTCTCTCTCTCTCTCGCGCGCGCGCGCGTGCGGTTGGTCTGAGCCTGTTTGTCAATTTAAGAATGCCAGTATGTGACTTTTGCTTTTTGTCACTGAAATCTCGCAGCCTCCTCTTTGGGCTTAAAGATACAAACAAAGAACAGTATGTACTGTAATATGTTAGCGATAAGGTGAATGGTACGTAACGGAGTTACCTATAAATGAGTTATTCTGCGAACATTAAAAACAAGTAAAAAATGCGCCGAAGGTTCTTCGGCGCAGTCGAGTTTTCTGTACAGCATATAATGCTGTATGAATCTCTCAGCCACGGCCCATGAAACTCATATCCGCGGCCCATGAAACTTTCAGCCACGTGCCATTGGTGGTAGCCTTTGTTGTTGGCACCTATAGCGGTGCCAGACGCACGATAATGGCTAAATTTTGACCCTAAATAAAATAAAAAATACTGAAGCTTGAGGGCTGCAATTTGGTATGTTTGATGATTGAGGGTGGATGATCAACATACCAATTTGCAGCCCTCTAGCCTCAGTATTTTTTAAAATCTGAGGGCGGAGAGAAAAAGTGTGGACGGACAGACAAGTAGCCATCCCAAGAGTTTTCTTTCACAAAAAACTAAAAATTAAGAAACTGTCGTTACCACAAATGTTGGGAATAGAATAAGATATAGAATTTAAGCCAAAGACATTAAGTATTATTTAGTGTTCTTTCTTTATCTATCTATCACTCTGTCATTGACACATTCTCTCACAAAATTCTCACCATCATTGCCTACAGTCATTTTTTCTTCGGAATTCAAGAGACCCTGTATCAACAAAAGCATATAAATGAGAATTGGACAAGTACTTCATTTTCGATGATAATTATACAAAGTAACTAGGAACTTCCCAATAAAGGAGAGAGAGAGAGAGAGAGAGAGAGAGAGAGAGAGAGAGAGAGAGAGAGAGAGAGAGAGGAACAATATTAAACGTCAACAAGAATACTCAAGTTTCTATTGCCAACACTGAGAAAAAAAGGAAAAAACAAAGAAAAAACGGAGAATTTTCCTTTCGAAAAAAGAGGGAAGGAATTTGTTCTGGCAACAAAAAATTCGATTAGAAAAAAGTGGAAAGTGGACGCTTTTACAGGAAGTGGAGGGTAAAACTGAAAACTACTACCGCGGCAGACGTCTGCCGAAATATTTGCCGCTTTTTGTTTATGCTTTAGTTTATATCATAATATTTCTTATTTTCTTGTTTATATCTATAATATTTAGTTGATGTTTATGATATTTCGTTTATGTTTGGTTTACATTTATGGTATTTACCGTCTTCTTTTTATATTTATATTTCGTTGATGTTTAGGTTTACATTTATGATATTTACCATCTTTTGTCTATATTATTTTGTTCATCCAGGACTGGTACTAAACGCGGCCCCTATCCTGCATGCCGAACCAGAATGGCGCAGTAGTAATCTTTTGTGGAAGACATTACTATTTTTTATCTCCTACAGCGAACATCAAGTTTAAAATAACTTCATAGGATTCTAACCAAAAACGGCTTGTATGACATCGAAGCCACGTTCACTAATCATTAGTTCACAGCAAACACGTGTTCGCTTTGAAATGATATGTCTGGACTGGACGTTGAATGTGCTTTCATTGTTACCCTAAGTTATATTAATCAGTTACTTCACAGTCACCTACACAGGTAGACTGGTACTTGGATTATCGAAACTTCTGATCAACTAGCGATAAAAGAGCCCGTGTAGAGACTGCATAGCCAACGCTTGTCTTATGGAGACTGCTAAATAGCCCTGAATGCCCCTTGACGCGTAGTGTTCTCTGTCCTGTGTTGGAGGTGACGATACTGAATGGAAACAGTGACAAATAAATGAGCATGACCCACTTTTCCTTATCATTGCTAATAGTAACGTCTAATTTCCATACATCATCAGTCCTCACGAAATTTGCAGAGACAACATGACTATCAGAAAGCAACAGGAACTCCAAATAATCCTAATTCTCGACAAACGAGGCGAACGGACAAACAAACAAACTCACGACTGAGGTCCCATTTCAGGCAAATTCAGCTCCGTTTGGGATCATATACATTTGTGAATATTCACGAAGGAGCAGCTGTGATCGAAATGCAGAGGAAAAGGAATTATTCACTGCCAAGTGACACATTCTGTTGTTTATAAACGGTTGGCTTTATTCTGATTTCGTGAGGAGAGCCTACTCTGGTTACTCTTAATGGAATGGTAGATGGATTCTAGCAAAAGTGATGTGGGCCCTTTGCTAAGCTTCTTTTTTATACAAGTAACGTTGTCCTTTCCTTTTCATCACTCTTGTTCAATAAATGATTTCATGCACTCCTTCTATACATATGATTGGTATATGAATATGTGTATATATATATATATATATATATATATATATATATATATATATATATATATATATATATATATATATATATATATATATATATATATATATATAATTTCGATAGATGAAACCTATTCACATGGAACAAGCCCATTACAGGGGCCATTGACTTGAAATTCAAGCTTACAAAGAATGTTGGTTTTAACCTCCCACCTCAGACCCCACACTGCAGCAGTAACTGATCATGATACAGAACCAGTGATTTTTTTCATCGCCTTCTACCATTCCATTAAGAGTAATCAGAGAAGGTTCTCCTCACAAGATCAGAGTATAGCCAACTGTTTATAAACAGCAGAATGTATCACTTGACAGTGAATAATTCCTTCTCCTCTGCATTTCGAACGCCACTGCTCCTTCGTGAATATTCACAAATGTGTATGATCTCAAACGGAACTGAATTCGGCTGAAATTGGACCCAGTTCCTCTCTGGCAGTCGTGTTTATTTGTTTGTCCTTTTCCTCGTTTGTCGAGAGTTAGAATTGTTTGGAGTTCCTGTTGCTTAGTGATGATCATTGTTGTCTGCAAATTTCGTGAGGACTGATGATGTATGAAATAAGTCGTTACGAGCAGCAATGAGAAGAAAAGTGGGTCATGCTCATTTAATTGTCAGTGTTTCCATTCAGTATCGTCACCTCCAACACGGGACAGAGAACAACAAACATAAAGAGGTATGTAGCAGTCTTCATTAAGACAGCCATCGGGTATAAGGCTCCCACGCGAATTTGAACAGAGGTTTTGATACTCCAAAGACTAGCCTACTTGTGCATGGGGAAATTTTCACATAACTATGGGTGACTATTCCGCTGTGTTAAGTAACCGATTAACATAACGTACAGTGACAATGAAAGCATATTTCAGTGTACAGCACAAGGGATAGTGCAGTTTTAAGTTCCAGTCTAGGCATAACAGTTTGTAGAGAACAAGTGTTTGCCGTGAACTGTTATTGCTTGCCGCAAAGATGTTCTCGGACTTTTCTGAAAACTTTTCAGTGCCCTTTCTTGTTTTCTGGGGCTGGCCGATGTCTGGGGTCTTCCAGAACGGTTCTTGTGTACGTTCTGCACAGTCCCATCGCATTCAAACTTGTTAATGATGATTCTTGAGATGGTTACGCGTGTAGGTGGATCTAACTGAAACTTTGTTTTGTACTGTTTCTGGACTTCAGCTGTATTTTCATACTTCCAATAGCATTTTAAGATGAATTTCCTTTGTTCAGTGCAAAGTCTTGACCCCATCATCTATTCTTATGGGTAAGATCTGAACAGAAAAAAAAATTATTTGAGTTGTCTGCTGTTGAAGTGTGTATACATTTTACTGAGACACCCTGTAAGGAAGTATTCTCCTAATTACAATAATTGAGGACAGTATTCCTCTATGGTAAGCGAACATCTTTGAGAAGAAGCTTTTAAAATATAAACACGATTCTCGGCATCCATTATGCATGTATAAATATTAAATTGAATTATAGGAGCGACAACCAAAATAATAGCGAATTTGAGTATGGACTTAACTGCACCATTCTTATCGTTGCAATTGGCCCTGGGACCGCAAGGCATTTTTTTTTATTTATATAAGTCCAAACCTATTTTATCTGATATGGAATGGAGTATAAAATTTAGGCCAAAGGCCAAGCTACGGGACCTATGATGAGGTCATTCAGCGCTGAAAGGGAAATTAAGAGCAAAAAGGTTTAAAAGGTGGAACAGGAGGGAAACCTTTTGCAGGTGCGCAATGAAAAAATTGTTAGCAGAGGGTGGAAAGTAAGAAGAGAGAAAGCTAATATGAACGGGGTGCAGCAAAAGGAATGAAAGGGGTTGTACTGTAGCCAGGGGCGGAAGGGACGCCACAAAGAACCTTTAGTTATAGTGCCCCGCGTGGGGTGCACTGACGGCACTACCTCATTACAGAGTTTTATCTAGTAATCCTCTTCGAAATGTTCTGCCACCTTTTTTTCCCGTGCGTGGAACAACTGCTGGCCTGAATATTGTGTATAGTGGAAATTGCGTAACCTTTGCTTTTGTTGTTCAATTTCTCTTATGTGCAGTGAAGTTAGCATTGGTTTTAGAAGGCGAACTGGAGCAAAAACAAGGTCATGTTTTTGTTTTACACGCACATATAAAGTGAACTCTTGTTCAAATGTTTGGATGTCATCTTCACCGTAAGATATTTCGGAATAATAATAATAATAATAATAATAATAATAATAATAATAATAATAATAATAATAATAATAATAATAATAATAATAATAATATTTTACCATCCCAATTATTAACTCACTCACCTTTAGCAAAAACAATTTGCCTTAGGGATAGTTTACCTTTTATCAATTTGGGCACTAGAATCCCCAAATAGCGTCTAGTAACGAGAAGCTTTACTTGCCATTTACGACCCTTAACTATATGAATGTTTGTAGATGACATGGAAAATCTATCTTAAAAGTAGCGCATGGTTGCCTGTTTAAACACATTTCAGAAATAAGCTATTAGTTAGGCCCAGAAAAATTTGTATTATTGTTTTTATCGTAATGCCAGTTTGCATTAAGCGAGTGTCTGTCAGTCACAAAGCTATGAAGATGTAGTAACTACAATTGTCGTATTTGAGTCTGCATTCCTTTATCGAGTGTATTGCATTTTCCTGCTCTGTAAAAGAGAGAAAATATTGCATTTTCCTGCTCTATAAAAGAGAGAAATGTCTTGAATTGTGTGCTGTTCAAACCAGGATGGATAGGCCAATTTATCTTCCCTTTTATTTTAACGGCTCTTTCACCAAAACAGAAAGAGTTCGTGGACAACGGGAAAACTGACTCGCTCCGCCAGTTGCGCAAAGGACTTGAAGGGGAACTTCTAATTTTTTTATTTATTTATTCATTTATTTATTTTTTTAGACAGCTATGTACATTGTGTACATAACAGAGTTGTCAGTTTATGTCATTTGTTGTGCTACATCGCGTGTTTTAGTCTTATCCCTTACAAAGAAAACCTATAACTGTGTTTTTCTTTTCTTTTTTTATCTCACATGAGTTTGCAGTTTTTGTTTTGCAAAGGGGACATGTCCAAATGCGAGTTTAACCACCCTGAAAACGACTGCAAAGAGAAATACTTAGCTGCATTTTAATTAAAACATAAAAAACCTGATTCTTGAAATCACAGAAGTGTTGTGCTTTTACTTATTTAAGGTATTTACTGCCATTCTTATTGTTCCTTTTATTTATTTATTTATTTATTTTCTTTTTTGCTGCTCCGTTTTCTTTCAGCATTTCCTATATCAAGAAATGGGAAACATTTTCGCTAAGGTTGTTAAAATATTTCATAAGCCCCTTGTCTTTCCGTCAATATACTGAATTTATCTTAAAATATGGGAAGTAATTTTTGAGCTACCTGGTTTTATTCGACAATTCCTTTACTATTTTGTTCGAACCGTGAAAAAATATAGTAAAAAAAGTTACAAGAAATATAGGGCGGTATATGTTCAAATACATGTGTGTGAAATGGATCAGTATATTCTCTTATTACGCAAAATGACGGTAGAGCCATGTAGCGTTGTCATATCGAAAATGCAAGCATACCATGTTTTTTTTTTTTTAAATATTGTGGAAAGGAAAAATTTATAAGAGAAAAGAGTTTGAAGAGGTAGAAAATTTGAAAGGAAAAAGAGGTGCGCCTTCAACTTCTATTTTTATGGGGCTCAATAGCCATTGACTAATACAATTTAAAGAAAAAAAAAACTCGCATAAAAGCCTGTGCGTGGTTATTTAAAAGAAATTACTCGTTTTGATGTTCAATATTGAATATTGTTCGAAAACGTATTTTTCTTGAGTCTAACTCGAGACAACCGATTGCCTTTGAAAAAAAAAATCACAAAGACTGTGAAATGAAAAAAAAAAAGAGAGAGAGGCGAAAGGAAAGGCTTTTCACGGCTCAGCTAAACTGTGTTTCTTCTCCCTACATAACCCTGTAGGGTTTAGCGTCGTCAGTACTCTTCACGCGGTGAACTGTAGGTAATAATTAAGGTTCTTTGCAGCGTCCCTTCGACCACTAGCTGCAACCCCTTTCATTCCTTCAACTGTGCCCCCGTTCATATTCTCTTTCTTCCATCTTACTTTCCACCCTCTCCTAACAAGTATTGTTTCATGGTGTAACTGCCAGGTTGTCCTCTCGTTACACCTTTCATTCCTTTTGCTCTCAACTTCCCTTTTAGCGCTGAACTATCTTATAGGTCCTAGTGCTTGGGCTTAGGCCTAAATTTTATATTCCATTCCATTCTCTCTCTCTCTCTCTCTCTCTCTCTCTCTCTCTGCTAATATGAAAGTTAATGTGTAAGTGAGCACATCGAATAAATAAGTCGAATACGAGAAGAACTGATTCACGGGTCGTTCGTCCCCACTGTAGATGTGGCCAATATTTAACCTATAAATTTATGGGCTAAATATTTATTCCATAAATAAATTTGCGGAAAAAAGAGTAATAATACAAATGAACAAGATTTTCTCTTTTGGGTGTCTATTTTTGACAGAAGTAATGTATGAAAATTAATCCTTAAAATAAATTTTTCAATGCATTCTTGGTTTCAGTAAATTATATATTTTTTTAAATTCATTAGAGAGATAAATGCTCCCATACTAAATACATTTATGCAAAATGTTAGTTAAAATTCTCTTCTAAAAATATCTCGTAGAACTATTTAGAGCTGTTTTTTTATCAGTGATTTTGAAAAGTTTGTAGGCATGTCAGGGCCCTTGTTTTTAGAGCTATGAAATTGTCCAATTCATTTAGACGGTACCTTCATGAATAAATCTGTCCTCTGTTGCACTGTGTTAAAATATTTTGAGGAAGATACATCTGCCATTGGGTGTTTTTGTTATTTCCTATTTAGTAGTTGCATTCCAAAATTTATCACAAAATACATTTGTCTTTAAAAGCACCTACATTATTATTATTATTATTATTATTATTATTATTATTATTATTATTATTATTATTATTATTATTATTCAGAAGATGAACCCTATTCATATGGAACAAGCCCACAGCGACCAATGACTTGAATTCAAGCTTCCAAAGAATATAGTGTTCATTAGGAAGAAGTACATTCCATCTATAATAATAAAACCCGAGTGGATCTTGTTTGTGCTCTCCCGGGTGACTGTAGGGGAGACATGATACAGCCACCTTCCCCCTGCATACTGGCTTGTCCGCCCCGGGTGGGGGCGGAGTAGGTAGGGGGAACGGGAGGGTAGGGAAGATAGCCGTTCAGGGTTCCAGCGCGCGTACGCGTACCAACAAGCTCGTGCAAATATAAATATTCCATATAACACTTTATACATTTCTGACCAATTCTTCGAAATAAAGGAGGGAGTTATCTGTCCTTTCTTGTTTGTTTGTTACGTTATTCTCGGAGATCTCGCAAAATGTATTCAGAACTTCTACTAAGCCACCGGATAAGAGTCGAAAGTGCGCCCAGTGATGTCATTCATATTCAGTCATCTTTGATAACAGGTCGTGTCCTATTCCCGTTTGCTTAATTGGGAATGGAATGGAATATAAAATTTGAGCTAAAAGCCAATCACTAGACCTATGAGGTCATTCGGCGCTGAAAAGGATATTGAGAGTAAAAAAGGTTTGAAAGGTGTAACAAGAGGGAAACCTCTTGCAGTTGCAAAGTGAAAGAATTGTCAGGAGAGGGTTAAGGACAGTAAGACGGAAGAAAGAGAATATGACTGGATGTACACTGAAATGAATGGAAGGGGTTAAGGCTAGGGGACGGAGGGACACTGCAAAGAACCCCGCAACGGGAGTTGTTTTGTTAGAACTTGAAAGCACCACTTTTTTTCCGGATGACTGGCTTTGCTCATCTTTCAGAGACAGTATGGTTTTGATTTTACTTGTGTGGGAAACTCTGATAATGTTTCTTTTATACCAATAATTCTGGATTTGATTTTCCCAATGGAAGCCCTTAAAAATATTCATCCTATGAGGGATTCCCTCGTAGGATGAATATAACTTTATTTAGGATGAATATTTCATCACTCACCGCCCTTCAAATTTCCAGGCTTTCAGTGGAAATAGCATCCAAGGCCATTTTGTCTGTTACAAATGTGGTTATTTATACGTAAATAGATATGAGTTTGTTTACGTTTATTTCCATAAACAGTTGCTGTGTATCGTCCGTGCAGCATTTTCCGTTTGTGACCTCTTAATAGAACTTTGAATCCGTATAATTAGGAGGGAAGTGCCGTCAGCTCACCTCACGCGGTGCACTGTAGGCATTATTTGAGGTTCTTTGCAGCGTCCCTGCGGCCCCTAGCTGCAGACGCTTTCATTCCTTTTGCTGCACCTCCGTTCACATTCTCGTTCGTCCATCTCACTTTCCTCAACCCTCTCCTAACAAATCTCTCATAATGCAACTGCAAGGTTTTCCTCCTATTACACCTTTCAAATCTTTTTACTCTCAATTTCCCTTTCAGCGCTGAATGACCTCATCATAGGTCCCAGCGCTTGGCCTTGATACTAAATTCTATATTCTATTCAATATAAGCCTTGAGAAGTGAATGATGAAAGAGTGTTTCAGTGACAGAATGCATTCACCAAAAGAAAGACGTTACTTGTTGCTGGAGAGAATGTTTCTTAAAATCCATCGAGATATATTGCATCATTGTTTCTTCTTTTAATCCAAATTGTTTGCATCCAGAAGCTATTGTCTTGAATACCCTCATGCAAAGAGCCTTCATCCAGGCAGCAGCAAATTAATTTGGTATATTTTTTCTTATATATTAATTTTTATTAATTTTTATGGATTGACATGTGGAGGGAATAAAAGTGGGGAGTGACAGAGAGAACTAAAATTGAATAAAGAATTCGTAATTTGTTCGCTAAGCTTCGTTCCAACGTCCACTCTTGAGGATTAATCTGAAACATCTGGGAAAAGTTCGAGGGTAAAATCTTGCTTCGGAGAAGTTACTCACTGTCGTGTGTATATTTACACTTTCAGCATGCACTACGATTATGAAAACAGTATTATTATTATTATTATTGTTATCATTATTATTATTATTAAAAAGGATGGCTGTATTATGCGAATTTATCTTATATAGTGTCTTTTCTATCCTCCTTATGATTCGCTTTTTAGGCTCAGCGATGTTAGTCAGTAACTGACCGATATTCATGTTGGAAAAGGACAGTGTGCGGAATATTGGAAGTCTTTTATTAAAATATCCAATCAGAAATCGTTCGTCTGGGTTCAGGTTCTATTCTAGGTACCGTCGACATGTTTCGACCAGCTCGTTGGTCATCCTCAGGACGTGGTTGCAGAAGGTCTGAGGAAACCAGGTGCTCGGGTTGGTATTTATAGGGGGGGGGTCTTGATCGGTGCTGAACTATGATTGGCTGCCCGGGGCATGTACCCTCGGGCGGAGCCTTCTCATCCAAGTCGAAGTTCTGTTTTCGTCTTGCGTGCGAGCGGCGTTGTAGTGCTGACGATGAAGAGAAAAATTTCGATCCTCGGATGCCGAATTTTGATTTGCTCGTACGCTATGGCAAGGTCTAAAGAATACCAGGTCAGACCGCTTCCGACCAAAATAAGGACAACTCGCGCATGACGTCACAAGGCTGCATCTGGCCGAGGTTCAGGTAAAAAAATGTCATCAGTCAGTATTTGACTTCACCAGAGTGAAGAACAAGGAAGCTCTCTTAGGCCGGATTAAGGCTGGTCACTGGTCAATCCTTTTAATCTCGACGCATGACGCCACAAGGCTGCATCTGGCCGAGGTTCAGGTAAAAAATGTCATCAGTCAGTATTTGACTTCACCAGAGTGAAGAACAAGGAAGCTCTCTTAGGCCGGATTAAGGCTGGTCACTGGTCAATCCTTTTAATCTCGACGGCCCGACCGAGACCATGGCTACTTGTTCTGTATACGGATGCAGATCTAGTCAGAAGCGAAAGGAAGATCCAAAAATAAAATTTCATCGTTTTCCTAAAGTTCATGAGGTGCAACAGAAGTGGCTGCAGTTTTGCAATACCACTGTTAATATTCAAAACGCAAGAGTCTGTAGCCTGCATTTTAAATCTACTGCCTATAAGAGACATCTGAAGTACGAGCTCCTTCAGCTGGAAATTCCAAGAAATGCAAATTTACTGCAAGATGGTGCTGTTCCTACTCTCAATCTACCGACATTGAATGGTAAGCCTTGAATCTAACAAAGTTTAATTCTTATTAAATTACATCAGTTACAAGAATATCTACAAATCATCGCAACCCTTATTATTATATTATTATTAATTGCAGTGTATTTGTAGTATTAATATGAGAGCATTTATGGTATCTTCAAAATAAACTGTTCAGTCTACAATAATGAAATTATTTTACAGTGAATGCTGCATTTGAAAGAAAGGAGAAGGGAACTGAAAATAAGGGCAAGGATTTTCCTGAGGAATCTTATGCAAGTCATCCCATAGAAAACCAGACCAGTTTGCAGGCTGAGACCTTCAAAGAGAAAATTCTTCGTATTGAAGATGTGCAAAAGGAACTGGAGGCTGTCAAAAAGCACAGAGATGCTTTGCTAGAAGGAAAAGAAGAATGGAAGAAAGAGAGGATTCTTCTCAAGAAAGAGATACAAAGTTTGGTAGCCAAGATAAGTTTTGCTTTAAGTAAATTCTTCAGTGAGTCACAAATCGAATATTTGTTAAATGGGACCCCTATACATCGTTGGTCTGGTGATGATATTAGAAATGCTATTACCTTGCGTAGTTTAAGCCCCAAAGCCTATAAATATTTGCGGGAAGTATGTAGATTACCATATCCCTCTAAAACAACATTAAATCGATGGTTGTCAAAAATTGATGTAGAGCCAGGTATATTGTCATCATTCATAAATTTACTGAAGGTTAAAGCTGTGGTAATGCCTGAAACTGACCGTTTATGTATCATTTCATTTGATGAATGTAGTGTAGCTCAAGTATGGTCGTACGATAAGGGAACAGATATTTTATATCCTCCAAAAAACCGGGTTCAGTGTGTCATGATTAGGGGGCTCATTAAACCATGGAAGCAGTTGATATACTATAATTTTAACTCTGATATTACTAAAGATATTTTGTTTGATATCATAGGGAGGGTGGAAGCAGCAGGGTTTATTGTTGTTGGTATGGTGAATGATTTAGGCCCTACAAATGTAAAATCATGGAATAATTTAGGTATAGGTCTAGAAAATTCCTCATTCACAAATCCATCTAGTACTGATAGGGAAGTGTATGTATTTGCTGACGCCCCGCATCTCATCAAATTAGTAAGAAACAATTTTCTAGATTCAGGTTTTCAGTTACCGAATGAGAAACGTGTACTGAGTGGATGTGTTAGAGAACTTATCATGAGAAGTGTGAGTGATCTGAAGACAACGCATCGCTTATCCGATAAACATATTACTGTTGCTGGTGTTAAAAGAATGAATGTAAGGCTTGCAGCTCAACTACTGTCTGAGACAACTGCGAAGACTTTGAAATACTTTGGAAACAAAGGACTTTTGAAAAGCAAAGAGTGGGAAGAGACTGGTCAATTCATCCACCGGTGCGACTCATGGTTTGATCTGATGAATTCCAGAGTGCCCTTCGATAAAAAAAACATCCAGACATGCATTTGAACTTCATCTTGAAGTACAAAGAAACACATTAAACTGTATGATAGATACTGCAAAGACTTTGAAAGTCATTGGAAGTAAGTGCATGTATCAATTTCAGAAAGGATTAGTTGTATCTTCGGAGTCTTTAAAGAAACTTTATGAAATGGTCAAGTCAAGGTATGGCATTTCATACATATTAACATACAGGCTAAACCAGGATGGCTTGGAGCATCTGTTTGCTAGTCTAAGGCAAAAAGGTGCTGCATATGAACATCTCTCACCTGTATCTTTTAAACATAGAATTAGGTCACATCTTTTAGGAAAGGAAAGCCAGCTGGTTGCTGAGAACTGCAATATTGAAAAGAAAAATGAGGACATAACTATGGTACACAGTATATCGCAATGTTCAAGTAACAGTGTACAGGCAATTGATTGTGACCAGAACAACTTAGACCAGGAACTGTGTTTATCTGCTATGCTGTTTGCCTCTCTTGATCCTGACAACTTAGAGATGGATGATATTGCAGATAAAGATTGTGATGATGCTATACTCCCCTTAGAACTGGAAAATGAGATGAAAACAGAAGGACTGCGCTATTTAGGTGGATATATAGCTTTTAGATTTCCACAGTTCCAACATCTTGGTTCCCACATAAAACCTGGGGAAGGGACATGGAATGAGGCAGCTAGCTGGAGTCAGGAAAATGACTTAATGACACCGAGTGTTTTTTTCTTCAGTGAGCTTCAAAAAATGGAAAGAATTTTTGTCTGCTATCATGGAGAGAAGTCACTGAAACCTGGGAAAGACGCTACCAAAATTTTAATTTCTTACATGCATCAATATGTAAATTTACCTAATGAGGTTATTGCCCTATTTGTCAGGTGCCGCATGTTTCTTGGGATAAGAGTTCTAAACAAAAACATGTCGTCTGAGAGAAATCAAACGAGAAAGTATGCAAAATTAACAAAATAACTTTCATAATAAAGATTTAAAAAGTTTTACTTGCTTTCTTGTTTCTGTGTACTTTCATTAAACAGCACGAAATTTAAAGAGAATTTTCTTATCCTTGTCTTATGTTGAATGATGTGGAAGAAATTGTAAAATATGAACATGAGGTTCTTAACTATTTTTGTCTTAAGAGGCACGCCTGGGCCGGATTTACACGGTTAGACCTACTGCATTAGCCAAACTGCAATAGAGAGACATATGGAGGGTTATTCAATCCTTTAATTCAGCAGTACCTGGAGATTAACGGGGACCTTTCTCACCCAAGGTCGTGACAGAGAGAGAGAGAGAGAGAGAGAGAGAGAGAGAGAGAGAGGGTGTGGGCAAACAATTCCCATAGTGACCCTTCATTTTATTGTTTTCTTGGTTTTCTTTTATGGCCACATACCAGTGACGTCACAAATATGCGCAGTAACGCTGAGACGGTCTGACCTGGTATTCTTTAGACCTTGCGCTATGGGGATCGCTCGGTGCATGTCTCCTGGCTGCCGTGGGGAGGAGAAAGGTTTCTTGTGTAATGTTGAGTGTTGGTTTCTCCTTCCCAATGTGCAATGCTTCCAAGAGGCGTAGGCGGCGGTGGTCGGTAATATGGTCAATTATTTCGATGTTCGTGATTATGTCTTTTCTTGCTATTCTCTGGTTATGGACGGTCCTGGCATGATTAAAAATAGCCCCCTCTTGGGCGTGGCAGGAAATCCTCTTGGAGAAATGCATGGTGGTCATACCGATGTAAGAACCGAGGCATCCTCGGACGTTGGTTTTCTTCAAGGGGTCCTGCTGAGGGGGGGCTGGGCGCGCCCTCAAAAACATCATCGAGAATAATGTCAGCCCTGTTGACTCCAACAAAAAAATATACAGCTGGTTATTTATTACAAGAGCAGAAAGACGAGCAGCCTGGTTATGCGCAACAACCCAGCCCCCTCTCAGCAGGACCCCTTGAAGAAAACCAACGTGGTATACCGGTACTCATGCCCCGTCCGAGGATGCCTCGATTCTTACATCGGTATGACCACCATGCGTTTCTCCAAGAGGATTTCCTGCCATGCCCAAGAGGGGGCTATCTTTAATCATGCCAGGACCGTCCATAACCAGAGAATAACAAGAAAAGACATAATCACGAACATCGAAATAATTGACCAAATTACCGACCACCGCCGCCTACGCCTCTTGGAAGCATTGCACATTGGGAAGGAGAAACCAACACTCAACATTACGCAAGAAACCTTTCTCCTCCCCACGGCAGCCAGGAGACATGCACCGAGCGATCTCCATAGCGTACGAGCAAATCAAAATTCGGCATCCGAGGATCGAAATTCTTTTCTTCATCCTCAGCACTACAACGCCGCTCGCACGCAAGACGAAAACCGAACTTCGACTTGGATGAGAAGGCTCCGCCCGAGGGTACATGCCCCGGGCAGCCAATCATAATTCAGCACCGATCAAGAACCCCTATAAATACCAACCCGAGCACCTGGTTTCTTCAGACCTTCTGCAACCACGTCCAGAGGATGACCAACGAGCTGGTCGAAACATGTCGACGGTACCTAGAATAGAACCTGAACCCAGACGAACGATTTCTGATTGGATATTTTAATAAAAGACTTCCAATTTTCCGCACACTGTCCTTTTCCAACATGAATATCGGCCAGTTACTGACTAATATCGCTGAGCCTGAAAAGCGAATCATAAGGAGGATAGAAAAGACACTATATAAGATAAATTCGCATAATACAGTCATCCTTTTTAATAAGACCTGTTTAAAAGAGGGTCTACTCCCTTCATATTATTATTATAATTATTATTATTATTATTATTATTATTATTATTATTATTATTATTATTATTCAGAAGATAGACTCCTATTAATACGGAAGAAGCCCACAGGGGCCTCTGACTTGAAATTCAAGCTTCTAAAGAATATGGTGTTCGTTTAAAAGAAATTACAAAAGATAATGGGAAATACGGAAAATATAAATTAATGGTATATCAAAGTCTAGACGCAACCAAGAACTTCGTCATACGACGTATGGATACAGGTATTAAAGAAGCCAAGTGTGATATATTTTTCTTATATCGGTTTTATTCATGCAGCGTGTATAAAGAATATGACGTTAGTGTATTTTGACTTGGAAATTCTTTCCAATATAATATGTTTCCTGTATGTCAATCTAGCAACTTTTTTCATTGAACGTAAATTGTACTAAATAATAATGTAATGAAAGTTAAAACGAATATTTGGGGCGAACATAGAATTCCTTCTGACCTCTGTAAAGGTTAACACTTACAGTAAGTATATGTTTCATAGTAAATAAAAGGCACTCGAGTATTAAAAAGACCTTAGTCTCTAATTTACATCTCAAGTTGGGATGATTCTCTCTCTCTCTCTCTCTCTCTCTCTCTCTCTCTCTCTCTCTCTCTCTCTCTCTCAAGACTGCTTCCTCCCCTCGCTCTCTTTCAAAATTGCTTCCATCCTCTCTCTCTCTCTCTCTCTCTCTCTCTCTCTCTCTCTCTCAAACTGCTTCCTTCCCTCGCTCTCTTTCAAAATTGCTTCCATCCTCTCTCTCTCTCTCTCTCTCTCTCTGTCTCTGTCTCTCTCTCTCTCTCTCTCTCTCTCTTCCACCCTCTCTCTCTTTCAAGACTGCTTCCACCCTCTCTCTCTCTTCAAAACTGCTCTCTCTCTCTCTCTCTCTCTCTCTCTCTCTCTCTCTCTCTCTCTCTCTCTCTCTCTCAAAACTGCTTCCTCCCCTCTCTCTCTTTCAAAATTGCTTCCATCCTCTCTCTCTCTCTCTCTCTCTCTCTCAAGACTGCTTCCACCCCTCGCTCTCTTTCAAAACTGCTTCCATTCTCTCCCTCTCTCTCTCTCTCTCTCTCATTAATACATTAGTTAGTGTCTTAATCTCTCCTCTCTCTCTCTCTCTCTCTCTCTCTCTCTCTCTCTCTCTCTCTCAAGACTGCTTCCTCCCCTCGCTCTTTTTCAAAACTGCTTCCATTCTCTCTCTCTCTCTCTCTCTCTCTCTCTCTCTCTCTCTCTCTCTCTCTCTCTCTCTCATTAATACATCAGTTAATGTCTTAATCCTTCAATCTCTCTCTCTCTCTCTCTCTCTCTCTCTCTCTCTCTCTCTCTCTCAAACTGCTTCCTCACCTCTCTCTTTTTCAAAACTGCTTCCATTCTCTCTCTCTCTCTCTCTCTCTCTCTCTCTCTCTCTCTCTCTCTCTCTCTCTCTCTCTCTCTCTCAAGACTGCTTCCTCACCTCTCTCTTTTTCAAAACTGCTTCCATTCTCTCCCTCTCTCTCTCTCTCTCTCTCTCTCTCTCTCTCTCTCTCTCTCTCTCTCTCTCTCAATAATACATCAGTTAATGTCTTAATCTCTCTCTCTCTCTCTCTCTCTCTCTCTCTCTCTCTCTCTCTCTCTCTCTCTCTCTCTCTCTCAAGACTGCTTCCACCCCTCACTCTCTTTCAAAACTGCTTCAAAACTCTCTCTCTCTCTCTCTCTCTCTCTCTCTCTCTCTCTCTCTCTCTCTCTCTCTCTCTCTCTCAAGACTGCTTCCACCCCTCACTCTCTTTCAAAACTGCTTCCATCCTCTCTCTCTCTCTCTCTCTCTCTCTCTCTCTCTCTCTCTCTCTCTCTCTCTCTCTCTCTCTCAGACTGCTTCCACCCTCACTCTCTTTCAAAACTGCTTCCATCCTCTCTCTCTCTCTCTCTCTCTCTCTCTCTCTCTCTCTCTCTCTCTCTCTCTCTCATTAATACATCAGTTAATGTCTTAATCCTTCAATGTCTCTCTATCTCTCTCAAGACTGCTTCCACCCCTTGCTCTCTTTCAAAACTGCTTCCATCCTCTCTCTCTCTCTCTCTCTCTCTCATTAATACATCAGTTAATGTCTTAATCCTTCAACAATCTCTCTCTCTCTCTCTCTCTCTCTCTCTCTCTCTCTCTCTCTCTCTCTCTCTCTCTCTCTCTCTCTTTTATAAAGGAAATCACAGGAGAGCGACTGTTTGTTGTTGGACTGTGATAAGCACTTTAAGAAGCATCTACAGCATATCCCCTGGTACCATATTTTCGGCATCTTTATCATCGTAATTTTTCACATTCCTTGTTCCGAATTATTGAAAATGAACTAAATGAAGCTCTGTTAATATGTTTCCTTAATCTGTCTTTCACACAAATCGATATTTATCAAACATTCCGTCCTGTCAATGAAATACATTATAAATCCATAACCCCTGCAGGGGGATAGTGCCGTCAGTGCACCTCATGCTGTGCACTGTAAGCATTATTTAAGGTTCTTTGCAGCGTCCCTTCGGCCCCTAGCTGCAACCCCTTTCATCCCTTTTACCCTCCTTTCGTTCACAAACTCTTTCTTCCCTCTTACTTTCCTTACCCATCTCCTAACAGTTGTTGTATAGTGCAACTGCATGGTTTTTCTCCTGTTACAACTGTACAAAGTTTCTTTTCTCAGTTTACCTTTCAATGCTGAATAACTCATAGGTCCTAGCGCTTGGCCTTTGGCCTAAATCTTATATTCCATTCCATTCCATTCCATCCCACCTCTCCCCTTCTAACTATAGTATCTGTGTTACTAAATCTTTCACTTTCCACAACTTTACTGGAGGACTAAGCATTCCTCCTTTACCTCTTTCATGCTTCTCTCTCTTTTTTTTTAATATTTCGTCCTTTCAGATCCCCGAAGCCATATAGGTTTCAGCCTTTTAGTGGTATATTGCACACATACCCATGCATATGACCTATTTCATAAGTATTGTTCCCATATGATTAGCTATCTCTTTTCTCAAGGAATTCTATTCGTTTGTTCCCTTCAGAGGCATTATTTTATTGTTGGGGCGTCTGTTGGCTATTTATATATGTATGTGTATCAGTGTTACCTGTATTTTTCAGCAGATTACATATTTATCTTTATTGTTGTTTTAATCTCTTCCCATTTCCCACAGTGCTATGCTTCGCTTCTTTTCCTCCATGTACACCTATATTACTGACGAGGAAATCAGTTATTAAACAGCTGACTCGGTATAGTGATTGTTTTATTTGGCTATATCCATCACTGATGAGGAAGTCAATTATTAAACAGCTGGCCACACCTCCGCTGGCAAGAAATATGGGAAGAAAAGTAGGGGAGGAGTCCAGAGCGTAGTTCTTCAGGTAAGGTGTGAGTTTTTACCGACAAGTGCCTGGTCGCGAAGAAAGTATTGTTTATCTAAAAGTTAATTATCTAGTCAGTTTTCAACAGATGAATAAAACCTCGCAAAATGGAATGTGCCCCTTACCGGCATTCGAAACTCGGGGTAAAATCGGTACGCTTAATAAAAAAAAATCATTGTTATATTCTAATTTAAGAAATATGGCACAAGATTAGTGTAAATGCACGTAGTAATTCGTAGTCGTTTTGTGCTGCACTGAGCACCGGCCTGTTTTTATTGGGATTTTTATCCTTCTGTGAGTAAAACGGCGTATTGATTTCATATATTAAGAACCCACGACCATCACCAGTTACTGCTTGAAACAGAAAGCACGTTTTTAATGCCATACGCATTTTCATGAAATCTTTCCGTACTTCTCTTTCTGCGCTTCATATCACCTTCTGTTGCTTTTTTCCAAAGGAACACCATATTCTTTGGGAGGTTGAATCTCAAGTCAGTGGCCCCTGTGGTAGGTTTGTTCCATATGAACAGTATTAATTTTTTTAATAATAATAATAATAATAATAATAATAATAATAATAATAATAATAATAATAATAATAATAATAATAATAATAATCTATCATTATTTTTTTTTCTATCACAGTCATCCTATTCGACTGGGTGGATTTTACAGAGTGCGGTTCCGGGTTGCATCCTGCCTCCTGAGGAGTCCATCACTTTTCTCGCTATGTGCGCTGTTTCTAGTAGTACACTCTTCTGCATGAGTCCTGGGGCTACTTTGGCATCTAGTTTTTCCAGATTCCTTTTCCTAGTGTTCCTATGATTATGGGTACAATTTGCCCTGGCATATCCCATATCCTTCTTATTTCGATTTTCAGGTCTTGATACTTATCAGATTTTTCTCTTTCTTTCTCATCTACTCTGGTGTCCCATGGTATTGCCACATCAATGAGTGACACTTTCTTCTTGATTTTGTCAATCAAGGTCACGTCTGGCTCTATTGGCATGTATCACCCTATCTGTCCTGATACTATAGTCCCAGAGGATCTTTGCCTGATCATTTTCTATTACTCCCTCAGGTTGGTGTTCGTACCACTTATTATTGCAAGCTAGCTGGTGTTTCTTGCACAGGCTCCAGTGGAGGGCTTTTGCTACTGAATCATGCCTCTTTTTGTACTGGTTCTGTGCAAGCTTGCTATGTGGTTTATGGTCTCGTCTTTCATATTGCACTTCCAGCATATGGGTGAGATGTTAATTCCATCTATTGTTCTTTGAACATATCTTGTTCTTAGGGCCTGATCTTGTGCCGCTGTTAGCATTTCTTCTGTTTCCTTCTTAAGTTCTCCCCTCTGTAGCCACTTCCATGTTTCATCGCTGGCCAGTTCTTTGGTCTGTCTCATGACTGTCCATGCACTGGTTTGTGGTGCCATTCCTCTGTTCTGTTTTTCATTCTCCTGTCTCTGTATATTTCTGGGTCTTCGTCTGCTTTTATCAGTCCTTCTTCCCATGTACTCCTTAGCCACTCATCTTCACTGGTTTCCAGATATTGCCCCAGTGTTCTGCTCTCGATGTTGACGCAGTCCTCTGTGCTTAGTATACTTGGTATACTTATCATTCCTGTAATTTTCTGTGTCATCATTTCTTAGTTCATCTTCTTGTCCTTAGTTGCTGGGCATTATTTCTCATTCCAGTTCGTCTCTTTCTGTTGTGGAGAGCCAGTTCCTTTTCCTTATGTTCCTTACTTAGTCTGTCAGCCTCAGTTCTGTTTGAGGGTGTTATTTCTCTCATTCCAGACGTAGACCAGTCTTCTGTATCGTCTATCTGATGTAGCATCTCCATATTTCCTTATTTTATTCTCTTGTCCATTTCTTCTTCTGGTTTGCATCTGCAGCTCCAGTCTCTGGTTGCTGGTTACTGTCGTTATGGTGGTCAGTTGCTGGATGACGACCTCCAAGTACTTGATCGTCCTCCCCGTCGATTGGGCTGTATACCTGGCTGCCGGACGAAGCTCCTCTGTTGCCAGAGGTTCCATTTACGTTAATGTCGTTTATTCTTTCATTTCTTTCCAACATTGCTGACTTTTGCCATTTAACCCATAGCTGGACCCTACCCTATCGGGAATAGGTACTCATTTACCGCTGAGTAGACTGAGGAAATTGTGGTAAAGATTCTTTGCCAAGGAATCAACGCCAATGGGAGCGGTCACCCATCCAACGGCTGACCAGCCCCAGTGTTGCTTAACCAGTCCATCAATGAGCTAAACCTTCTGCCACGGCTTCCCCCATTATTATTATTATTATCATTATTATTATTATTATTATTATTATTATTATTATTATTATTATTATTATTATTATTATTATTATTCATAAAATGAACGCTATTCATATGGAACAAGCCCATAGGGGCCACTGACTTGAAATTCAACCTTCCAAAGAATATGGCGTTCATTGAAAAAAAAAAAAGTAACAGAAGGCGGTAGGAAATACAGAAGGAAGAGATCAGTTATTTGAAAAGAAAAAAAGCAACTGAGTAACTTATTAAATGCACAGATAAAATGTAAGTAATTTCTGAAAATACCAGAAGAATTGCTTCTTAATTTATTAATCTGTTGCTCACTGCGGATACCATATTTTAAACTTTCAATTAATGACGCACCGAAAATGTTATTGATTATTCCTATCTGCAAGCGAGAATTAGATTTTCGCTGAATTGGGTACACATATTTTTATCGGTAACCAGAAATGCAATTGATACTGGTTCGTAATAAAGGTTTCCCATGGGACCATTTGAAAGGCCGAATGGATCATTTGTTTCCGTAGCTTCACATATTTGATTTCAGCAGAGTGCAGAAACGTCAGTGTTGCAGTGTACCTCAGAGGGAATCGAGAGGGGCATAAATCAAACCTTTTTAACTTTTGCCTTTATTTGCTTATTGGTGAGTTTGATTTGAGGTTTCCTTTTCGGTCTAAAGAGGGTTTCTTTCTGATTTTCTTTCCTGAGTGAGAAAGTGAATTAAGGCTCAAAACTGACATGAACAGATGCATTGTTTACTAAAGTCCCGATCAAAGAACAGGTAACAATTCTAGCGTAATAGGGATCATATGAGTTGGAAAATAGTAAACTCCACTTAATAAAATGAATGTTGGTCTCTGTTGTATTCTTATGTAAATTACTTGAAAGGATCTGTTAAAATCATTATTTATGAGCTGTACAGAGCTTCATTAAACCTAGTTTATTGTTTCCCCTTACGATCTTGATATATTTTTCAAATTCTTGGATTTCACTCAGTATGATGTACCTTTCTGCAGGCTCTGTGCATTGTAACTGTCTTTTGTTTTTGCCGAAATATTGAATATATACGCTTTTCCTAACATTTTTATTTGGCTTTTGTTACATGTAGATTATTCAGCGTGAGGTGTGTACCTTTCAAGTTATCTTGTAAATCAATCTTTCTTCGTCTCTAAGAATATTATTCACATGTCCAAATATACTTTACCCTTGAAATAACTAGTGATTTACAGTTAAAAGTCATGCACCTACTTATTGCTACACACAAATCAGTGCACATAATTGATACTCTTATTTATTCCCGAACACATAATGGTTGCCCTCAGTAATTGCGGAGCACTTGCTAGATACGCTCAGTTATTGTCAGGGACATAGTGGATAAGTTCGCTATTCCGTAGCACATAATGGATACCCATAGTTATTGCCAAGCATGTAATGAATATGCTTAGTTATTGACAAGTATTAAGCTGTACGCTTAATTATTGCCGAAAACATAATGGATACGCTTTGTTATTCCTGAGCATATAATGGATATGCATAGTTATTGTCAAACACATGATGGCAATGCGTAGTTATTGCCAAACACATAATGGATATGCTTAGTTATTGCCAAGCATATAATGGATATGCATAGTTATTGCCAAACACATAGCGGATATGCATAGTTATTGCTGAGCACATAATGGATACACATACTTATTGCTGAGCACATAATGGATATGCATAGTTATTGCTGAGCTCATAATGGATACACATAGTTATGGCTGAGCACATAATGGTTAGGCAAAGTTATTGCTGAACACACAATGTATGTGTATTGTTACTGCTGAGAGCATAATGGTTATGCACAGTTATTTGTAAGCACATAATGTATATGCATAGTTACTGCTGAGCACATAATGATATGCATAGTTGTTGCTGAGAACATAATGGATACTCATAGTTATTGCTGAGCACATAATGGAAAAGCTAGTTATTGCTGAGCACACAATGGATATGCATAGTTATTGCTGAGCACACAATGGATATGTTTAGTTATTGCCGAGCACAAAATGGATATGGTTAGTTACTGCCATACACATGGATATTTTTACCTATTGCCGAGCATGTATTGGGTACGCTTAGTTATTGCCAAGCACAGAATGGAAATGTTTAGTTATTGCCAAGCACAGAATGGAAATGTTTAGTTATTGCCAAGCACAGAATGGAAATGTTTAGTTATTGCAGAGCACATACTGGATACCGGTAGTTATTGTCATGCACATAATGGATACACTTAGTTATTGCTAAGAACAAAATGGATATGCTTGGTTATTGCCAAGGACGTAACGTATACGCTTAGTTATTTCTAAGTACAAAATGAATATGCCTAGTTATTCCGAGCACATAATGGATGCGCTTAAGTAATTACTGAGCACATAATAGATATAATTTTGTCGATTATCAAATTAAATTCCATATCTAAAAGCGACAAAAAAGAGCAAGTAAAAGGAATTTTCTCTCCCTCGAAATTTGCATTTGCTCACTCGGCCAAAACTGTCATCAATGGAGGTAACTAAGTTTAGCTGCCCTAAATGAGTTCCCCCGAGGAATGAATGCAGTCTTGCTGAGGTCCTCGTGTTTTCTCTCCACCAAAAAATACAAAAATTAATCATGTTTTTAAGGGCCTACTGTCTCAACCTTTCTTCCCCTGCCCCTGTTTACCGTAAGGGAAAGTGAGGTGATGTGGATATTATTCCCCCCCGCCCCCTCGTTCGTTTCCTGTTTTACTCTCCCGCGGGCTTCTTTTTGTGAAGCAGTCGGGTATGGCGCTTCCTTTTCTGACTCTAAATGACATTTCACCTGTTTTTCTTCTTTTTTTTTTATCTGTGAAGGAGGAGCCCCTTTTGTTCTTTGTTCAGCCTAAAGCTGACGAGGAGGAATTAGACGGAATATACGTTTTACGTTTTTGCTTTATGTAATGTGTAAATGTAAATTTAGACAAATATTGTTTGATACCGAATTCACTGTACATATATACTTTCACTTGAATGGAATTATGAGCTGTAAATGTTATACGTTCATGTATAATATATATATATATATATATATATATATATATATATATATATATATATATATATATATAAATATATATATATATATATATAATATGATTATAATTACTTTTGTACGTGATTCATTTGTCACACATTACCACAGGTGGAAAATAAGAGACAGGGTGCAGGTCCTGACCGGTTTCGACTTTATTTTCGAGCCATTGACGAAGAACTGATAAAGGGTATTAGAAGTCACAAATATATAGTCCAGGAACAGTACTGACGAACATACACAACCGTTAGAGACTACATGTCCACCCACAGGCCGGTGTCAAGGTAAGAGTGGCCTTCAAAACTCATTTGGCTAAAAATCACAATATAGGCTACTCTCAGGGGACAATACTGATAAACATACCGACCATAGGCAACAACAGATCCACACCTGACAGTTGTCAGGGAGGCGCAGTTTGGAAAAGTCATGAGCACTGCTGCCCCCGTACTGTATATGATAATCTTATTTTCATACATCTCTATAGCCTACCTTAAAATTTAAACAGTTTACAAATTTCTTTTGATATTAAAGGATCGAATTAAATCAATTAGTACCATCAGTTAGATTCACTATGGAAATGGAAATGATGGCTGATTAGCTTTTTTGGATGTCCTCATACGAAGAAATAGAAATGGGTTTAAATATAATGTGTATAGAAAACCCACTAATATTTCTTCCTATGTGCATTTCTACTCTGGACAAAGCAGTAAGGTTAAAAAATCAGTGTTTTCATCTATGTTTTTAAGAGCATTACGTGTATGTAGCCCTGAATGTATCGATGAGGAAATAGATAAAATTAGGAATGCAGGCAAGAAATTTAAATATCCTGACAGTGTATTAAACAGGGCATTTGAAGCGGCAAAAAAGACTATGTATCAAAACTAAAAAGAACCTTACAACACAAAAAATTTGCTTGTACTGCATTATAATAATAATATGAAAGATATCCCCCATCTTCTTAAGAATTTTGGTGTTAATGTCCCATTTAAGAACAATAAAACAATGAAACATGTACTTATCAAGAACTCCCCTGACAGTACTAAAGGGTGTGCATATAAAATTCCTTGTAAGTCTTGTGACAACTTTTATATTGGCCAAACGGGTAAAGCACTGGAAAAGAAAACAGAACAGCATAAGCAATGAGTGAGATGTGCACAAGGGAACAGTGGTATTTTTATACATGTTAGTGAGAACAATCATGCTATCAATTGGGAAGGGACAAAAAGGACTGTATATTCTAATAACACACCGGAAAGGAACATCATTGAATCTACCTTTATAAAAGAGAGTTACAGCCATAATATGAATATCAGTCAAGGGATATATAAACTTGATCCTTTGATATAAAAAAAAAAAAAATTGTTTAACTTTTAAGGTAGGCCATAGAGATGTATGAAAATAAGATTATCATATTTGTAAACACAGTACGGGGGCAGCAGTGCTTATGACTTTTCCAAACTGCGCCTCCCTGACACCTGTTAGGTGTGGATCTGTTGTCGTCTATGGTCGGTATGTTTATCAGTATTGTCCCCTGAGAGTATATTGTGATTTTTAGCCAAATGAGTTTTGAAGGCCACTCCTACCTTGACACCGGCCTGTGGGTGGATATGTAGCCTCCAACGGTTGAGTATGTTTGTCAGTACTGTTCCTGTAGTATATATATTTGTGACTTCTAATACTCTGTATCAGTCCTTCGTCAATGGCTCGAAAATAAAGTCGAAATCGGTCAGGACCTACACCCTGTCTCTTATTTTTCACCTGTGGTAATCTTGGCGGCATGTTCTTGAAACAGAAAAGACAAGAACAAGGGAGCCAGGGATAATCCAGGGTGAAGATTAACATTCCAGGTACACATGGCTTCAATAAACACCGTTTCCAGCAGATTCCTTTTCCGATGGTCGTTGAACTTGCAGATTATCGATGACTTATCCCAGTTAATAGCATGGCCTGTCTGAAGCCAATGATTCGAAATGCCATTGTTTGTTAGGCCTCTTAAAAGGGCATATTTGTGTTGGGAACATCTCACTTTTAGTCCTTTTGATATTTGGCAGATATAAATCCTATTACATTCTTTGCAAGGGGTACTATATACAATATTGTTTGAATTGGGCAGACTGTTTATAATTAACTTATTTTTCAAAAATTTATTATATTTCAATTCTAAATTAATATTAATAGTTTTTAAAATGGGCATTGCAAAAATGAAATCAGGGTGAAATGGTAAACAAAGAGTATTCTTAAGTTCTGTGTTAACTTTCGTTGGATTGTAATATGTCTTTTTTGCTTTATTCTTAAAAAGTTCCCAAAAATTATTATGAAGGATAACATAATGAATCTCCTATTTCTTTATCAATAATTTTAAACTCATCTTCCAAAAATTCAAGACTACAAATTCTAAGAACTCTAAGATTCATTACCGGAAAATGTTGAAACCTTAATTTGTTTAGCATGGTTAGAATAGAAATGAATATATGACAAATTATTCGTGGCTTTCTTATATACTTTAAAACAAAAATTGGTGTTATTTCTAATAGCTAACACGCCCAAAAATGAAATGCAATTATTTTCTTCAAATATTCTATTGTGAATTTTATTGATGGTACAAGATTACTAATTGTCTTCAAGAAATCAGGGATATTTATATCGTCTTTTACAAGAAATCTATTAATCTTTTAATCATAATTGTGTTGGAGAACAGAAATAAAGAGGTTTTTTCTTCTCTAAATAAAATTTCCACGTTTCTCTTGTCTATATTCTCTTTGTAAATTAAAATATTCATACTGAATTAAGTATCCAACCTTTTCATGAAAAATATAATGATTACAGAGATTATCTTTATTAACTTGGGTATATTGAAAGGGAACAGAATGAGTGTCAGTGTTTTTCTAACTAATAATAACATAACTTTGACATGTGAATATAGTATTTGCTTAGGAAAGAGAGTACGTTTGCTCATATGATTTAGTGAGTGTGAATGTCTGTGCGCTTTTTATTCGCTGAGCGACTACGTTGCTCTGCACCTCGTTGAAAAAGATCACTGCTAATATGTATTCTCCACAAAAGATGTAAAGATACATTTGCAATGGGGTAAAACTGGCATGTGCTGTAATTGAGAAATATATAACAAATTAATGTATTTTTCATGCCAGTGGAAATCAGTCAACAAATGCGTACAAATATGTTTAAAACTAAATTCCTACAGTGAGCTTTCGGGAATCTATTCGATTCCCCTTTTCAATCTCATTGAAAAGGGGAATGGAGCAGATTCCCGAAAGACCCCTGTACAGATTTATTTTTAATACATTTGTACCCTTACATAACTGTGCATTTGTTTCTCCAAAGAATCCTATGTTCCCATATGAATGATGAGAGGAAATCTTAAATGGGTGAATTAATTTGTACGAAGAAATAATGATTCTTTATGAAGGAAGAGTAATACCTTTAGTGTCTGAATACTAGAAAAACCCCTCTGGGGCAAATTCGTATGGCAAACAAGGAAAGCTCCCGCAGGAGGGGTAGTAGAGTCAGTGCACCTCAAGCGGTGCACTGTAGGTGTTACTTATGCTTCCTTGCAACGTCCCTTCAGACCATAGCTGCAACTCCTTTCATTCCTTTCACTGTACCTCCGCTCGATGACCGCAAGCCCTTGCTCTATGTATTCCTAATCTATTGAATGCTTCTCCAGCTCAGTGACGTCCTCTGCAAATAATTCCTGTTGATGGGATTCCAGCTTCATATTCTCTTCCATTTTACTTTCCTCAACCCTCTCCTAACAATGGTTTCATATTGCAACTGCGAGGTTTTCCTCCCGTTACGATTTCAACCCTTCTACTCTCAATTCCCCTTTCAGCGCTGAATGACCTCGTAGGTCCCAACGCTTGTCCTTTGGCCAAGGTTTTATATTCCAATTCTAATTCCAACAAGGGAAGCACTTTCCACATGAATCATTAATTATAAAAAGAGGAAGTTTATAATTCCGATTGCCGGATGAATATTAACTGTTATTTTATTTAAGGTTAAAGTTAGCCATGACAGTGCTTCTGGCACAGCTATAGGTGCCAACAATACAGGCCACCACCGGGCCGTGGCTGAAAGTTTCATTGGCCACGGCTGAGAGATTCATTGGCCGTGGCTGAGAGTTTCATACAGTATTATGCGCTGTGCAGAAAACTCGATTGCGCCGAAGAAACTGCTGCGCATTTTTTACTCGTTTTATATTTTGTCAATTGAATTACAATTATTCAATAACTTTATAACTGAATTAATTGCAAATGTTTAAGTTTCATACGAAATAAGTCTAATGCGGAGATGGGGTCATCATAAAACAGAATTTTGAGAGAAAGATAAGAATAATAGTAATTAAGATGATCTGTCCAGATATAATAATGATGTTACTTATATAAAGCGTCATTCTTAGAGGATATTTTTAAATGATGTTTGGTTATGGCCGTTCTCTCTCTCTCTCTCTCTCTCTCTCTCTCTCTCTCTCTCTCTCTCTCTCTCTCTCTCTCTCTCTCTCTCTCTCTCTATATATATATATATATATATATATATATATATATATATATATATATATATATATATATATATATATATATATATATATATATATATATAATTTATCTTAGCCCTTATCACCTTAACTCTCGACCGATGACTTGTGCTAGAAGAAGTCTTTTTCGACGCCTGGGCAGAATTCACCAACTTAATCGTTCTTCTGTCAGCAACGGCTCCTTTCGTTTTATTCTGCCACCAAAGAGAGCTAGGAAGACGTTTCATTTATTTATCACAGTTCCAAGAAAGGTAGCCAGTAGGAGGCTTTCAACAAACACAAGAGCACTCATATATATATATATATATATATATATATATATATATATATATATATATATATATATATATATATATATATATATATATATTGTAAAGATTAGCGCCAAAATACGCTATGAAAGCGCCCGCCTTTCCGCTTTGCTCGGCCGATAGATAGGCCTCTGTTTATTTTGAACCTGTGAGAGGTAGTGAATACTGGTTCAGGTTAGTTTTAACCAGTGAAATTCAGGGTTTATAAGGGACGCTCAGAAGATTTAATCCTCGCCTGGGGCAAATAAACTGGCTTGCGCCGTTCTCTTTGGTACAGGAAGCGGGACCCGGTCAGGACATCGCCCCCCCCACAACCCCTGTCCAGAAGCAATAAAAGGTCAGGGCGAGAAACGCTCGCTCTCACTCACACACAGTCGCAAGTTTAAGCCAAGAGGTCACGAGTGCAGACCTCGCCCCCCGCCCTTCTTTCCCTCGTCGCCACGTGGAAGTTAACTGCCCTTTGCCCCGTACCCCCCACCCACGTGGCCACCAAAGATTGCAAGTGGGGATTGCAAGTCCCAAAAGCGAGCGGAAACTCAACTGCAGCCTTTCATCATCACAAGGGCGCCCATCTTCCGCCCCCAACCTACGGCTTGAAAGCAGTTCCTTGTGAGGGAGGCCCTTTTTCGACGCACACGCGTGGACCCTGGCAGAAGACGCCGCTGGACGCCGACGTCAGCCTTACGCCTCTACAATGTGGTAAAGTACCTAGAACGAGTTGCTTAGTCACGTTACTTCGCCCTTGTGCATTTATTAAACTTCTGGGCCTATAACTTGGTATTCCCTGATGCTTCGTGGTTCAATCCCGGCCCGCGTGTTCACTGCCTTCTTGCTCTGAGTCACAAGTAACGCCTCGGGGAAGTCCTTGGCGCCCTCAGCGCACACCCGAGTAATTCATTCCCCAAATTCCAGCATTAGATTTGTAACCTGGGTCCTCATATCGTTTCAGAAGGACGATCGTAGCAGAATTCTCCTTGGTCCGTGTTCCTGGCATTCCCAAGCTCCCCCCCGCCTTCGGGAGGACTTCTGCAGCAGCAATTTAACGTGTTTCAGTTAATTTTCCCTTTGATCTTGTGTGTTATGAGAATACACCTATTTTTGTATCCACGTGTTTCACGCACTTCCCTTTGAGAAAGAGCCCTCCGCTCTTTGTACCACTCCTTTTAGTTTGTGTTTTTATATTTCCTGGGTATCTTGCAAGGCCATTTTAGAGTAAAGTAATAAATGTGGAGTCATAAGAACCACCTGCACCAGGAAACATATAAAAAAAAAAAAAAATATATATATATATATATATATATATATATATATATATATATATATATATATATATATATATATATATATATATATATATATTATATATATATATATATATATATATATATATATATATATATATATATATATATATATGTGTGTGTGTGTGTGTGTGTGTGTGTGTGTGTGTTTTATTGACGCATCGTCAGGGGCACAAATGAGACACAAATATGAAGAAGGTTACAAAGTAAACAAATAGAACAAGAAATACCAGATGGTCATTTGTCAAAGGGTAATAAACAGAAAGTTAATCCAGGATAATCCGGGATCGAGGTGTCACAAACTGAACCTAAGACCAAACAAAATGACATACTAAAGTTTAGGCTTACAAAATCCAAAAACATGTATAACCTTGAATACCAGATGGTTAATTGCCAGGGGTTAAAAAGAAAAGGTTAATCCATGGCAAATCCGGGATCACGCGGTCACAAACTAATCCAAATATATACTTAACCATAAGAAAACGGAATATTACCCATTCAAATTGCATTAACATATAAAAATTAATATCAATTTTGCTTATGTTTATCAACAACTTTTTTAATTATTAAAGCATCAAGTTTAAATAAACCAAGACTTAAATTTAGAACACTTTCATTATTTGACTTAATAAAACAAGATTCGATGATATTCCTTTTAACTCTGTCATTGCACGGGACTAAAGGACTTGCTTTACTCCAGTTAATAGGAGGATCTAAATCTCTCATATGTACGAATAATGCATTCGATATTTTGCCAGTTCTCACAGAATATTGGTGTTGTTTGATTCTTTGTGAAAGTGGTTTTCCAGTTTGTCCATAATATATTTTATCACATGTTTTTACAAGGAATTTCATAGATGCAGCCAGAAACATCTCTAGGAGAATATTTTGTCACTAAACTCTTAACATTAAAATTACTGAAAACAACATTTATGTTGAAAAGCTTTAAAATTCTAGGAATTTGTAAAAACCTTTCGTCATACGGTAATTTGAGAATATTATGCTTACTGAATTCAAGTTTGTTATTAGTTAAATAAAATGTTTTCTCGGCTCTTTTCCATGCTACATCTACAAAGGTCCTTGGGTATTTAAGTTTCAAAGCAATATCATAAATAGTTTTGATCTCAGCATCAATGAACTGCGGGCTACAAACACGTAAAGCCCTTAAGAACATTCCAGAAAAACAGAGAATTTAACATTCTGATGGTGATTGGAATAATAATGAACAAAAGAGGCAATGTTAGTTGATTTTCGAAAGACTGAAAAGGTGAAATTTCTATCATGTCTATGGACAGTTACATCAAGAAAATTCAAACTACAATTTCTTTCTTCCTCTACAGTAGATTTTATAGAAGGGACTAAATTATTTAGCTTAACGAGAAATTCCTGGAGATTTTCGTGAACTGGCCAGATACAAAAAATGTCATCTACATACCTAAACCATATAACTTTTCGGTGCAAAATTCTTGGTAAGAATTTTGTCTAAAAAAATTCCATGTAAATATTGCTAAGGACAGGAGATAAGGGATTACCCATAGCCATACCAAACTTTTGTACAAAAAATTCCCCATTGAAACAAAATTTACTATCTTTGATACATAACCTTATAAGTTTTGTGAGGTTTGCTACAGTTAAGGGAATGTCATAACTTACTAATTCTTCCTCTAAAAATTCCAGTAAATCATCTACCGGCACTTTTGTAAATAAAGAGACAACATCAAAACTAACCATAGTAAAATCAAATTTCAAATTCAAGTTTTCAATTTGTCTATAAAGTCGACATTATTTTTTATATTCGTATTAGAAATGTTTCCTACCAATGGTGTAAGAATTTTTACAAGCCATTTAGATAAGTTATACGAAACTGAGCCTGCTGAACTAATGATTGGTCTAATAGGGTTATTGATTTTGTGCGTCTTGACTAAACCATAGAGATATGGTAGGGAGGGGCACTGTGTGGTAAACTGTTTAATTAAATGGTCAGAACCCTTAAAAATGGATTTAATTTGTTTGCTAAAATGAGAGTTAACTGTCTGTGTGGGATCTGACCTCAGTTTCGTATAAGTTTCACTATCATTCAATAATGCCATTATTTTATTTACGTGGTCACTTTTATTCATTATTACCACTGCATTGGACTTATCTGCCTTTATTACTTGCAATGTTTCGTCTTTTTTAAGGTTTTTGTATGCCTGGAGAAATCGTACGGGAACATTTGGGGAAGAAGGCTTGGCCATAGCACCACACACAATACCTTTACAAATACTGATGTCCTCAGGACACAAATCATGATTAAATTTTTCCAAATAACAAAATGATTTTGAAATGTTAACATAGTCTAGGTTACCGTCAGAAACACCAAAACTTAATCCATATCCTAAAGCCGCTGTCGTAGCACTATCCACTGGTTTGTCTGATAAATTAAGGATAAAGTTCACGCTGGCATGTTTAGTCCAGTCGCTTTCAGCAATAAGGTTCTTCAGCTTAAATTGAAGCTTCCTTTCAAGACGGTTGCAACACTTTCTTAGTTTGCCATAACAATAAGAAAGTGTTTCCCTTTGAGCCCTGAATGAAGTCATAGGTCCCAGGGCTTGGCCTTTGGCCTAAATTTTATTTTCCATTACACTCCATTCTCTCTCTCTCTCTCTCTCTCTCTCTCTCTCTCTCTCTCTCTCTCTCTCTCTCTCTCTCTGTGTGTGTGTGTGTGTGTGTGTGTGTGTGTGTGTGTTGAAATACAATTATATTACGAGAATAATTTGTCACTCGATATAAAAAATGATGAATAATTATCTTTTTGCCTTTCATAATGTTATAGAACTTCGGTTATTTACAGGTTCGTTTCAACGATATTTAAGTCTTTTGCAATTTATCGCTAATTACTCAACATTTTCCTTCCTCCTCAACATAATTTTCGGAAATTCGTCGAATCGATGCGAAATATGACCAAAGTTTCCGAGAATTTTGAACCGAACACTCGGTTATACAGTTTCCTCATTTGTTGTGACATCTATTGATATGAGAACGACTTGCCTTGATTTTCAGTCTCTCTCTCTCTCTCTCTCTCTCTCTCTCTCTCTCTCTGATTACTCTAATCTTCGTTCACTGTCTCGCCCCCCTCGTTAGGTCTATCTTTTTCTCTCTCTAATTGTTTTATTCTTTCTTCATTCTATTTCTTTCTTTTTCTCTTATGGATATAGACTTCATTCTGTCTCTCTCTCTCTCTCTCTCTCTCTCTCTCTCTCTCTCTCTCTCTCTCTCTCTCTGATTGTATCATTCTTCCTTCCCTCTCTTTCTCTGTCTCTCTTTTTTTCTTCATTGTTTTAGTCTCTCTCTCTCTCTCTCTCTCTCTCTCTCTCTCTCTCTCTCTCTCTCTCTCTCTCTCTCTCTTTCAAATATAAAGTCAGGTCGAACAAAACTTTAATAAGTTCGCACTCTAGCACAAAAGATCAATTGATTCCAGTCGGTAGTGAACAAATATTGGCATCTCAGGGGTGACAGGAAATTGAAGATAAGAAGTAGCTTCTACCTGTAACTGGACAGAGTTAAATTTTTGGACGAAACAAATGAAGAAGGAAAAGAGTGGGATTCTATGATAGAATGGTAAATGGTAAATGGGGATGTGAACTGCAAATTGGTCCATGTACTGGCTGTGGTTAGTAGAAATTATGCAGTATATGGATGTGAAAGTTAAATGGAGGTTAAGAAAGGTTACAAAGGAAGGTAGAAATGAGTAGAAAATATGAATTAGTGATAATATGCGTTATCCTGCAACATTACACGACTGATGGAGTTGTAGAGATATTGACGACCAGGGCTTTGCAAGTTGTCAGACCGAGAGGAGAGCTTCAGTAGGCGGAGGAATACTGCAGGGAACCCCGTAAGGGCTTAGTGCAGTCAGTGCACCTCATGTGTTGCACTGTAGGCATTACTTAAGGTTCCTTGTAGCGTCTGGTCCTTCGACCCATAGATTCAACACCTTTCATTCTATTTGCTGTACCTCTGTTCATATTCCCTTTCTTCCATATGACTTTCAACCTTCTCTAACAATTGTATCATAGTGCAACAGTTCTATATAGTTCAGGTAGATGAAAAACTGTAAAAATACCGATCTGATTTTTTATATTTATTATATTCTACAAGTTTCAAACTACAAAAACAAAGTGGTTAGAGGATAGCTATTCTTGTGAGGTTAGCGAGTTGCCAGAGTACACATGAGTACAATCATGAGCAAGATATAAAAATTCCCTGATAATATTTACGTTTTAACCGAATCTTAAAGAGCAGGAGTGAAATGTGAGATTAAACTGGAGTTTTCTTTCCCTGAACTAATAGATTGAAAACTTGGGGTCACCTGATTTGCCGAGTGATTTTTTACAAATTACTATCACATTACACTTGATCCCTGATTCCCTTTTCCTGCCGAGAATAACCAGATTCGCTGAACAGCTGCTGGTGTATGTAGTGAATGTGCCTCGATGTAGAACTTCTCAGTTCCAGAGGTCCTTTATTCCTCACACCGTTGGACTGTGGACTAGCCTCCCCACTGAGGATATCGTGCAGTTGGAACTTCTTCAGAAGTTCAAGCGAAAATGCAATGCATTACTACCATAGTATAATTATCTTAGTATAATTTACTTACACTTTTATTTATTTATTGAATTTTTTTATTTATTCATTTATTTATTTATCTTTTTAATAATTTATTTATTTATTTAATTTTTAATTCCTCTGGATTTTCTAATAACTGGTCTCCTCTTTCTGTATTTTACTTTACCTTTTGTTACGTCTGCCGAATGAACACCACAATATTCTTTGGAAGTTTGAATTTCAAGTCAATGACCCCTGTGGTGGGCTTGTTCCATATGAGAATGGTTCATCTTCTGAATAATAATAATAATAATAATAATAATAATAATAATAATAATAATAATAATAATAATAATAATAATAATAATAATAATAATAATAATAATAATAATAATAATAGCTTCGGTAATCGGCGCATCAAACCTGGCGCCCACTGTGATTTAAGAAACAGTTTCCTCTCTGACTAGCTTCAAGGACACCAACTAATTAAGTGTTCTATTTCTAGAACGGTAAAACCCCTAGATAACAATAAAAGTAGAAAGAGTCTAGTTTTGAAAAGCCTGAAATTCTGACGGGTCGTCTAACAGACTGGCTCATTCACGGAACCGATCATAGTGCTTCAATCATTGGTCCAGCGACAGGAAAGATGCCAGATTTTTCTCGCTCAGATGAATTCACCCTTCCAGAAATGGAGGGCTTTCCATCTGCTGTATAAGTATGTATGAGGCTGTTACTTAATTGGAAATGTCAGGGCTTTAAAAATCATAAACGTTCTGATGATACGAAATGCCCCCCAAAAAATCGTTTCAGTTTAGGATTTCAAAAGGTGGTTTCAAAGGGAAGAGGACTTCGTTTCAGTCGAATTTTTCGTTTTAAATGTTTTGCTTCCAGTAAATTGTTCTCTCGCTCTCCATGTCCCTCAGTATAACAATCCAGAATTTTGATTTCGGGAATTTTTTTTTTCTGTAAGCATCTGCCACCTGCTGGGTATGGTGTTTTTAATACTTTTTGTATAGTCACCCACATACAATATTTTTATATATATATATATATATATATATATATATATATATATATATATATATATATATATATATGTATATTCTGTGTGTGTTGTGTGCGTATGCACACACGCACACATGACGCACACACACACACACACACACACACACATATATATATATATATATATATTATATATATATATATATATATATATATATGAAATTTTGATCACACCGTGATTTATATACAATCATGAAGCTACAAATGTCGATATCGAAATTCACGCTACCTCGGTATATCTCCGTTGGAGAATTGTCGCCGAAGGAATTTATATAAGTGATAAATGAATTGAATCGTGGGGACACGAACCCGCGACGAAAGCCTATTCAGCGACTCCAGTTGAATAAACCATTGAGCCATCAAGAGAGTACAGTCTTTTGCCGAGATGTCGTACTGCTTTTCCCGTCGTGAGCGGGGAAAGTGTACTAGTCGACAATGACCCACCTCCGCCATGACAGTTCATTGGTACTTTGGACACGCAGCTCTTGTTATGAAATTTTGATCACACCGTGATTTATATACAATCATGAAGCTACAAATGTCGCAATATCGAAATTGCAATGCTACCTCAGTATATCTACCATTGTATAATTGTCGCCGTATAATTTATATACTGATAAATGAATTGGAATTTTTTATTTAACCATTTATTTATTTCAGCGACTCCAGTTTTAATACCATTGAGCCATCAAGAATTTATAAGTCTTTTGCCGAGATTTCTCTAACTGCTTTTACCTCTGTGATTTTAAAGTGTACTAGCCTCGACAATGACCCACCTCCGCCATGACAGTTCATTGGAACGTTTGGAACACGAGCTCTTGTTATGAAATTTTGATCACACCGTGATTTTATATACAATCATGAAGCTACAAATGGATAATATCGAAATTCACGCTACCTAATAATATCTCCGTTGGAGAATTGTCGAAGGAATTTATATAATGATAAATGAATTGGAATCGTACAAACTGAAACGAAAGCCTATTCAGCGACTCCAGTTGACGTAAACCATTGAGCCATCAAGAGAGGTATAAGTCTTTTGCCTCTGATGTCGTACTGCTTTTACCCGTCGTGAGCGGGAAAGTGTACTAGCCTCGACAATGACCCACCTCCGCCATGACAATTCATTGATACGTTTGGAACACGCAGCTCTTGTTATGAAATTTTGATCACACCGGCGACAATTCTCCAACGGAGATATACCGAGGTAGCGTGAATTTCGATATTGGCTCATTTGTAGCTTCATGATTGTATATAAATCACGGTGTGATCAAAATTTCATAACAAGAGCTGGTGTTCCAAACGACCAATGAACTGTCATGGCGGAGGTTTCATTGTCGAGGCTAGTACACTTTCCCGCCACGAAATGGTAAAAATAAAGTCGACATCTCGCAAAAGACTTATAAGTATGTTGATGGCTCAATGGTTTACGTCAACTGGAATTGGCTGAATAGGCTGTCGCGGTTAGTGTCCCCAAATTCCAATCATTTATCACTTATATAAATTCCTGATGATTCTCCAACGGAGATATACCCCCAAAAAATTTCGTATTAAGATTTGTAGCTTCATGATTGTATATAAATCACGGTGTGATCAAAATTTCATAACAAGAGCTGCACTTTCCAAACGTACCAATGAACTGTCATGGCGGAGGTGGGTCATTGTCGAGGCTAGTACACTTTCCCGCTCACGACGGGTAAAAGCAGTACGACATCTCGGCAAAAGACTTATACCTCTTTTGATGGCTCAATGGTTTACGTCAACTGGAGTCGCTAACCTGCTTTCGTCGCGGGTTCGTTTCCCCACGATTCCAATTCATTTATCACTTATATAAATTCCTTCGGCGACAATTCTCCAACGGAGATATACCGAGGTAGCGTAATTTCGATATTAAGCGACATTTGTAGCTTCATGATTGTATATAAATCACGGTGTGATCAAAATTTCATAACAAGAGCTGCGTGTTCCAAACGTACCAATGAACTGTCATGGCGGAGGTGGGTCATTGTCGAGGTTAGTACACTTTACCCGCCACGACGGGTAAAAGCAGTATATATATCTCGGCAAAAGACTTATACCTCTTTGATGGCTCAATGGTTTACGCCAACTGGAGTCGCTGAATAGGCTTTATAACTATTTCGTGTCCCCAGTGATTCCAATTCATTTATCACTTATATAAATTCCCCTTCGGCGGACAATTCTCTCAACGGAGACACCAGGTAGCGTGAATTTCGATATTACACACATTTGTAGCTTCATGATTGTATATATATATATATATATATATATATATATATATATATATATATATATATATATATATATATATATATATATACATACATACATATATATATATATATATATATATATATATATATATATATATATATATATATATATATATATGACTATTTATCACATCACCATGATTCATATACAATCAGAAAGCTACAAACGTCCTTTAATATCCAATTCGCTCTACCTCGGAAATAATATATTTTCATATATGTTACCGAAGGGGAATTTTTTAGTTGATAATAAGTCCACCGTCCCGTGGGGTCGAACCAGCTCGGAAATAATATATTTTCATATATGTTACCGAAGGGAATTTTAGTTGATAATAAGTCCACCCCCGTGAGGTCGAACCAGCTGGTTCGACCCCACGGACGGTGGACTTATTATCAACTAAAATTCCCTTCGGTAACATATATGAAAATATATTATTTCCGAGGTAGAGTTGAATTGGATATTAAAGGACGTTTGTAGCTTTCTGATTTTTTATATATATAGGATATATATATATATATATATATATATATATATATATATATATATATATATATATATATATATATATATATATATATATATATATATACATACACAGGGTATTGATTATAAGTAACACGCCCTTTTTTAATTTTATATCTTATAATATATATTTTCTTTATTATTTTCTTTAATTAATTTGCTAAATCTTAATTTTTTCAGATATTTTATACAACCATGAGATTAACAAAGGAACAGAGAGTAAAAGCAATTCAATTGTACTATCAAAACAATAAAAATGGTGCTGAAACCGCAAGATTATTATCAGCTGAATTTAACATCCCAAGGGTACAAAGCCGAAATATCACAAGCTTGATTAGAAAATTTGAATCCACAGGAAGTGTAAGTGATGCTCAAAGAGCGGGTAGGCCAGTTGTTGCAACAAGCTTAGAAAAGTCCAAATGAACTACAAGAATCGTTCCTGCGTTCTGCCCAAAAATCCGGTAGGCGTCTTTCTGCAGAGTTAGAAATTAGTGATAGGAGTGTTCACAGAATGTTGAAGAAGCTAAAGATGAGACTTTATATTCCACGTGTGCTTCAAAGTTTGCATGATGGAGATGAAGATAGACGATTACAATTTTGTAAAATCTTTATGACTAAAATTAATGAAGATGTAACCTTCCTTGACAAGATATGGTGGTCAGATGAAGCAACCTTTAAGTTAAATGGACATATCAATCGCCATAATTGTGTGTATTGGAGCAATGATAATCCTCATGTCATCTTGGAAAAGGATATTAATTTACGAGGAGTAACAGTTTGCGCCGCCATTTCTTGCATGGGATTAATAGGGCCGATATTCTTTGAAAGTACTGTGAATCAAGATAATTATTAGCATATGCTACAAACGGAATTTTGGCCAAGAGTTGAGAATCAAAATTATATTTATTTTTAACATGATGGAGCACCTCCCCATTATGGGATAAGAGTTAGGGAATGGTTAAATGAAAATTTTGAAGGTAGATGGATAGGACGAAGAGGACCAATTGAATGGCCATCACGCTCACCAGACCTAACACCACCGGACTTTTTTTTGTGGGGTGTATTGAAAGATCAGGTTTACAATTCCAGAATTAAAGAATGCAATTTCAGATAAATTTCATGAAATTACCATTGAAAT
>NW_027100719.1:4441375-4481375 GCF_040412425.1 Macrobrachium rosenbergii | reverse complement strand
AGTCTTGGCTGAGGGAGAAGCGGGGAGGACTACTCGCGCCCAGGAATGATTCGGGAATGTGGACCCCTAGATTGTCGTGATTTCGGTGGGGACTGAAAGTCCTGTCCCAGGATGACGTCATAGCCTCCAGGGAGATGGCTTGCTACTGCAAGATTGCAAATTTTGGATTGGTGAGGTCTTGTGACTCTCAATTGGACCGTAGGGAGTATCATTTTGAACTGATTTATTCCCTCGATCGTGACGAGTTTTCGTCTATTGACGATAGCTCCGTAGGGGAACTCTGTCCCTTCGGATGAGGGAGATTTGCGGCGCCCGAGTCCTCGAAAGCAGTGACTCGGCGCGCGCGGCTCGCTACCTCGTGGAGGGGCCACGTATACAGGCCCTTCGGCGGGAGGGCCTAATGACTGGGGATCTGTGACGGCCAAGGCGACGGTGGGAGTAGTTGATTTATTATTGCGTGGGCATTTCGCCCATGCGGGAGAATGGCCATAGACCTTGCACGCCGTGCAAAAGGTCTGGCTAAAGTCTTTCCGCTGCCCCTGTGGAGGGCGCAGGCGAGTTATTTGTCGGTTTTCCGGGAGAGAGAGAGCCGGTTTCTTGTTCCGGCACTGTTCGGAGGAATGCCCCGTTTTCTTGCAATAATGGCAAGTTAGGGGCTTGCCCGAGTTCCCATTTTTGTGGGAATTTGAACCTCCGAGGAGGGACGGGGGATTTATTTTCCGCCCCATGGATCCTTCTTGAGGGTGGTGAGTTTCCCACATGTCTGCTATTCGGCAACACTCGGTGAGTGTTGCTGGGGCTTTTTCCACTATATGAGTGGCGAGGGCAGGAGGGGCGTAGCGCAGGAAATGCTCGAATTTAAACCGCTCGAGTACCTCGGCGGTGTTAGTGGCTCCTTCGGAATCGAGCCATTTTGTCAACGCCCGCTCCGAATGGTACGCCCAATCGGACCAAGTCTGGCCTGCTTCTCTGGGCTGCTCTCTCCAACGTCTCTCCACCGCTCTGGGGTAATCTCGTGCGCCTTCAGTAACTGCTTGGCGTCACGGCTTCCCAGTTTCCCGATTGTCTGCGGGAAGGGCGTGGTAGGCAACGAGGGCCTTTCCGCCCAGGAATTTAGTGAGAACAAGGGAGAGTTCCGCGGGGGAGAGATCGCAGCACTCCAGGACTCGTTCGGCCCTTTCAAGCCATACTTCGGGTTCAGACTCTGTCCATTTTGGCATGAACGAGTGAGCTTGGCTGAGGGCACTCATTCCCGCGGCAGGGGGCGGGGGGGTGGCGTGCTGTCGTTCTAGCACCTGGAGCTCATGGGCGCGTTCTCTCTCTCTCTCCTGCTCTTGGGCAATTCTGTCTCTCTCTCTCTCCTCACGTTCTCTCTCCTCTCGTTGTTCTTGAGCGATTCGTTCCCTCTCTCTCTCTGCACGTTCTTTATCCTCCCGTTGTTCTTGGGCAATTCGTTCCCTCTCCTCTCGTTGTTCTTGGGCAATTCGTTCTCTCTCTCTCTCTCTCTTCACGTTCTCTTGCTCTCTCCGCCTTGGCATCGTCCACTCGTTCTTGAACCCATGCTCTCAGATCTTGCCCCGATAGTCCCATGTCCTTCCCAGCGGACATGTAGAATTTGAAATCCTCGTTTTGTTGGGCTCTGGTATTAGCCATCTTGGAATAATGGGTATAGGATATGTCTGCAAAGACTCTTTGTTAAAATTGGATGTGTCTTGGAAAGACGTGGTTGTTCTTGGCGAACGAAGTTCAATATGCGTCTCGGAAGACGTAGTTGGATTTTGTCACGCTCGGACTTGGCCGGCTGTAGCGTGAAGTTAAGGAGTTGTTCTAACGAACTAGAATGATCAGTCCCGTAAGGGCTTAGATGTGTGAACTACACTATATAATGTCTCAAAAGGACTTAATTTTGGGTTCCCGCAGAGAATGAGAAATTCTCGCCACGTACGACGTAGAATTTTTTGTATGAGTCTCTGAGGACTGGAATTTGGAGAAATTCTCGCCACGTGCGACGTAGAATTTTAGGAGTCTCTGAGGACTGGAGTTTGGAGGAATTCTCGCCACGTGCGACGTAGAATTTTAGGAGTCTCTGAGGACTGGAATTTGGAGAAATTCTCGCCACGTGACGAGACTGGATTTGGAGAAATTCTCGCCACGTGACGTTCTCTGAATTTTAGGAGTCTCTGAGGACTGGAATTTGGAGAAATTCTCGCCACGTGCGACGTAGAATTTTAGGAGTCTCTGAGGACTGGAATTTGGAGAAATTCTCGCCACGTACGACGTAGAATTTTAGGAGTCACTTAGGACTTGGAATTACGATTCGTCCCTTAGGACTTAGAAATTACTAACGGGAAACCCAAAGAAAAATGTTTGCTGGGAAATGAATGGGGGAGAAAAAAAAAATGCTACACACGCGGGCATGGGCGGGGGGGGGGGTGCAGGTCGTTTGGCCAACACCGGAGGTATTTTTAGATTCTGGGTGAATGAACCCGTATATTTATATACCGTCTGGGATTCCGGAGAATTTCCCAGTCGTCTGAGAGGATAACAGTACAACGGCCTAGTAATTTTCCCTATAAGCGGAGTTTAAATTTCGCTTTCCTAACACCTAACTCGAATTCTAACTACACTGAGAGAATTTCAGCAATGCAAGCTGACTTCGTCGTGTCCCACGTGGGAATTTATTCGCGCCTAAATAACAGTTCGCTAATTCGAAATGCGAAGTAAAAGTTATCACAGAGGAATTTCTTTCGCACTATTCCTCGAAGCAAGAATATGGCAAGGATTTTAACACAAGAGGAATTTCGCACTATTCCTCGAAGCAAAGGATGGTTAGCACTGGTTATTTCCTAACTACCTATCCTGAAAGGCATGCATTAACGAATCTAATACGGCGGTTCTTTTCTCTCAGTGATTACATGCGTCCCTATTTCTAATTCCTAGGAACAGTCACGATTGTAAAAAGGTTTTGCTAAGATTAACACATTACTTACGTGGAATTTTCTGGATCTGTGTGCTGGTTTTACACAAAAGGTTCGTAATTGTCTCGTACCCAGCTTAGCTTTGCTAATAGCTGATCTGGCAAGTTGCAAATGCAATAAAGCAACACTAGGGGAACTGCAACTGCGAAACGAGATCTATGGCCAGGTCGCCATTTTTACGTTTTTCCGTGGTTTTAGTTTGAAATATGCTCTGTGAGACAGGTAGCAACAATTTAAGGTGATTTTAGCCTTGTGATTCTGACTTCGTGGGTACGGGAAAACGTAAAAAAAGAGGAAAACAAAGGAGAATTTCATATGAGCATAGGGCTCTGGTTACTGAGGGAAATATTACGTAAAACACGTGGGCACATTTAAAGTAGTGTATTTACATAAATGACATTAGTACGGGAAAGAGGAACTCAGTAGGTTGAATGAAACTGGGGAATTCCAGCCACAGTCCGAGAAGCTTCCACGAAATAGCATCCCTCTGAAATGAGAGATATGCACATTATACGCCAGTAATGAAAATAGACAAAAGAATAATGAATTCGAGGCTGCACTGAGGGTGCCAAAGGAGTAATAAAGAATTAATACTGCCGATGCAAGAGGTGCACGGACATTAGACAAGGGAGATTTCTGGCTTTCTCTTTAAGAAAATATTACGAGACAAAAGCGTGACTGAAATGGGGCTCTTCCAGGGCACTTTACCTTAGCAGATTTTCCGAGGGCGTGTAGAAGGCGGTCCGTGGATGACTTGCGATTTCCGAGGACGAGTTTCTTCCACGTGGTGAGATGCAAGGGCATCGATGGGGCCAGGTGTTGAGGACGTCTTCACAAGTTCACTCCATATCTTCCAGCCCGCGTGTGTCGAGACCTCGTGGGCTTTTTGCCTTTTATCCCCTCCTATGGGGCAGGGGGGGTGCGCCCAACACAGATGCTTTGACTCATTGCACCTGCTGCCCGCAGGGGAGGTTTTGGCCTGTAGGAGAAACGCCCAAGCCAGATTACTTTTGCCTCGAAGGAAAGATCTTTATCAAAAATGGGAGCGCCTTTAATCTTTTAAACCTTGTTTTTAAGTCGATAGACAGATGGTCTATCGATCGGCCGGCTGGCAGTAAATGAACAACCAACAACAACAAAGGAGGGGGGGGGAGGTAATTTGCTAGCGAATTCTTGCTAATCATAATAATATATATATATATATATATATATATATATATATATATATATATATATATATATATATATATATATATATATATATATATATATATATATATATATATATATATATATATATATATATATATATCTCAGCCCCATATTCATTTCACGTTACATTTACGCTTTAAAAATATACGTTCACGAGGAACTAATTATCCGTATGTTTTCTTATGCCTAATTTTAAACCAGTTAATACTACTCTGAATAGAATAAAATAACAAGCCTGTATAAGAATTCTGACAATGTGGGAAGGCGCTCTCTCTCTCTCTCTCTCTCTCTCTCTCTCTCTCTCTCTAGAAATTCTTTAATTGGTTTGTTTTCTCAAATATCGAAGATACTCTCTTGTTTTCCCTCCAACCCCAATCTGGAAATGGCGTCTAGAAACTTCATTTATCGTCGATTTGATTGCCAATTGGCGAAAAAAAAAGTTATTGCTATATTTTGTTTTAAAACTGGTGATAATCAGTGATTATCAAATCTTACCACTCTGAATCTTGGTTTTAGTACACTTAAATGTTTTGCGTTGGAATTTCATTTAATGAATTTTATTTAAGGATATGGATATTTTTTTGCCTCTCTCCAGAGGAATTTCTACGTGTTAGAATTATACTCTTATATGTGCTTTGAGCTGGTAAAATAGAAATAAAAGCGGGATGTGCTAAGATAACAAAGATGTCTGAAGAATTTACATTCTCATTAAATGCAGTTTGTTGCATATTAATTGCTGCTACAGTTTCCTCCAGACTCTTTGATAAAGTTACACTATGAATTAAAGAATTAGGAAAATCCGTGTGGATAGAAAACTAAGGGAAGATTTTGAAAACCAGCAAATAAATACTTCACGAAAGAAATAATGAGACGGAGTTTCAGACCCCTCTAGGAACTGAACACAAACTTCTAAAGGACTTCTTTTCTACCGTAAACTTCTTCTTCTTCTTCTTCTTCTTCTTCTTCTTCTTCTTCTTCTTCTTCTTCTTCTTCTTCTTCTTCTTCTTCTTCTTCTTCTTCTTCTTCTTCTTCCAGAGATTTGGCTAAAGAAAATGTAGAAATTAGAAGAAGTCTTGAAAATGGATTCTCCCTTTCCCTGTCATCCACGGTTTTAGTTTTCTGTAAAAGAAAACTACTGAGATGGCTATTTGTCTGTCCGTTTGTACCTTACGTGTCCGCCTTCAGATCCTAAAAACTACTAAGGAGGCTAAAGGGCTGCAAATTGGTATGTTGATCATCCACCCTCAAGTCATCAAACATACCACATTGCAGCCCTCTAGCCTCAGTAGTTTTTATTTTATTTAAGGTTAAAGATAGCCATGATCGTGCGTCTGGAACCACTATAGGTGCCAACAACACAGACCACCACCGGGCCGTGGATGAAAGTTTCATGTACAGAAAACTTGATTGCGCCGAAGAAACTTCAGCCTATTTTATACTTGTTTGTTATAGACACAGGGCTTTAACTCTAGTTTCACAAAGTGAAAGAACCTTTCATGCTGATATAATGAGGAATGTATTGAAGCATGCAGCTATAAAGAAAATGTTTTCAAGTTGTCATTTAAGAAAAACATAATGTCAAAAGGCGTTTTTAAGTGCTACATTCAGGATGCAAGATTCAGCAAATATATTTCTCAACTAAGATCTCGTATTTGATTAATTAAATTATTTTATCGCCTTGAGAGGACATAGTTTTCACAGAGAAGTAAGTACTCACATAGAAACATTATATATATATATATATATATATATATATATATATATATATATATATATATATATATATATATATATATATACATATTTTCATAAACTGGACTCTTGGCTGGTGAGAAATTGAAACAAAATTATAATGATGCTGCCACGAAACCGAGAAAGTCCAGCTTATGAGCAAAAGCAAAACTTATTTGAAAACTTACCTTAGATTTTCCTAGATTTACAATTGAATGGGGAAGGTCACTATATGGGAATTAGAATTCTTTTACAAATTTACAGGGATTTATTTACAGAGACTTAGCAAATAAACAATGAGACACAGAACAACATAATCACTAAGGGGCAGATTCAGTTATAGGACACAGGGAACAATGATGCAATGATTTGGCAACAAGCAAATTGATTAAAAATGGGGCCAATATGTAATACAATCAGTCCAATGATCATAATAATAACATTCACTCTTGCCCTGATTACACAAAATAGTCTCAGTAATGCAAATGGTGGAACTCCAGGATGGGAGAATAACTCATATGAACATTTTCGGGCCACAATGGAATTCGTTAATGACTGCGACCAGGAATTTTCAGCATTTTGGTGGCAGACGAGATACTGAAGCATGGAATTGCGATCGGTCTGCGTGTCTCCCCTGAAAGAGACGTTCTAAGTTAGGAATGATGGTATACACTGAAGGAGATGGAATCCACGTCTGAAATATCACCCAATACACGTTCTTAAATACTAAACATGACAAAGCCTAGAAGATGATTATCAGAAAATCACGTAATCACAGACTTGGAATAGTATTCGATTGGGGCTTTTGAAACAAGGAACATGTGATCGCACTCACACAAAGATAAAATCAACACTGATATAGTTTAACTTAAATAGCCCTTAAATTGCATTGGTGGAGGGATAATTGATGGTTATCACGGGATCTTTACTTGAATTCAAGGCACGTAAATGGCGAGGGATGGGTTACAGGCAGGATTCGAACAAAGAGGATTGCTTTGTGGAGGAAGAAGTTAAAGTTTAAAGAAATGGAATTTTAAGGAGTTTAGGTAAAAGGGGAAGGGCTAGTATTTGACTACTTGCAGCGTATGAACCTTTTATGACTATTGTTGGCGCCTAACAGCCATTCCAGTTGTCCGTTGAAGTCAGTTCAACCAGCGGAGCGGGAAAAAATGCAGCACGTCCCCTACAGATAAGTTCAGAGTAGCGTCTGCTTGCTTCAAAAACATGGCTTCTTGGAGCGTCGAGCTTTTGGGCCACCCGTACCTGCAAGTATGTCAAAAGAACCAGCAAAGAGGGCAGAGGAAAAGCACACTTATCATTATATGCCTACAGCATAGAATCCAACCTGTTCCCTAGCGCTAAATGGCCCTTTTGGCCTCCCCCATACCTACATGTTTCCCCATCGCGTGATGGGGGGAAAAGGGGGTTTGTATTGTTCTCTGGATCACCCAATGTTAGGAGGGGGAGGGGTGGGGGTAAGGAGGCCTAGCTAACGGTTACTGTCTGGTTCAAGCAGGCTCGGTTTTGTCCGACCCCCGCCAAATTCCCTGACTCGATAGGCAAATGAATAACAGATGAATTAAAAATTAAATAAGGAAATCAAATTTACAGGAGGGGGGGTGTTTATCCTTGACAGGTTCCCCCTTAAAAAAGGTCCTTCACACCCTTTTGGGTGTGAGGGTCTTAGCTAATTCCTCCTGACTGGCCCATGACCCTACATAAGGTGGATTGGGGCTCTGCACATCTAAAGGAACCTACCTAACTGCTAAGAGGGGTTCTGAATTGGCTAATTTATAGACCTAACCTACCTAAGAGTATAGATATGGCTACTAACTGGCTAGGATGACGGGAGAAATCTACGCCTAGATAAATGCACACTGTAACACCTAACGTAACCTGACCTACTATCCCCATGACTCTGGCACTGAACGAGCTGGCACTAACGAATGGCATGCACTGAATTATGATCGGCACTACGCTTTACGACTAACACACAACAAACTGAAATATGACGCACCTGAAGGGTAATTCACAATGTATGATTAAGTAATATATCAGTTTGAGTCCAGAGTGGGTTGGAAGGAGGTTAGGTGGAAAAGGGTTAGTAGTACAAAGGCCTAAGTGGGTAATGGTTAATGCTATGGGCTCAGAGGTCACACAGGCTACCTTCTCTGGGCAGGTGCGAGGATCGCTCTGAGATGGAAGTGGCACTGGGCCAATGGGCACGAGTGCCAAGAGAGCTTATGGCTCTGACTCACTAAGTGAAATTCTTCTGCCCCTTCTTCTTCTTCGGGGCCTCCAGGGTCTGGCTAGGCCATTCCTAGGGGGCGACGAGGATACTGACTCTGAGGAACAGCCAGGAGTGCCGTCAGGAGCAGGATCAGGGGCAGCCTTGAGGGCTATGGGCTGGCCTCCTACTTCGGCTGCTGTGACAACCGTCGTGGGAAGAGTATCAGCGTCTGCGTCCTGGCCGGACAGTTCCTGGTCGACCAGAAAAGAGGTAATGTCCAGGCCTGCCAGAGGGTCGTCCTCAGCAGGTGGAAGAGTGTGGGAAGAAGAAACATCAGGGGTCGGAGGTTCGCACTGTGCGATGATCACAGTTGTGAGATTTGGTGGATCTCCCGTAGGAGGATCCGAGTCATGTTCAGGGTCCGGCACTGGCACTAACTCAGGGCCAGGCTCGGGAAGTGCGCTTGGCAGGGAGCATCCAGCCAAGATGGGTGGAGCTTGGCACTAACCAGTGCTTGCAAGTGGCACTGGCAGCGAATTGGTGTCAGACAACGCTGAAGGGGGACCCGGGGGGTTGAGACCCCTCAGAGTCCCTGGCATGATTTTGGACAGCGATTCCTGTCTTGGTGAGAGGATTGGACCTCTTGGTTCGGTGGAGTTGGCTGTTGCGGCTAGCCTACTGGGGCACTTCGACCATCTCTCAGAATGGCCCCTTACGTTGCAGGTCCTGCAGCGATAATTTGTTCGATTCCTTTGTGATGAGGGAGCAATTCTTTGGTGGCCGTCCGGGTGCAAGACCCGAGGACTAGGCCTATCAGGTGAATGCGATGGATTAGTATTGGCTGACAGTGGCACAGCTGTCACAAAGGCTGTGTCCCTGTCTGAAGACGTGGCGCTGGATGTGCTGGCGGAAGCAGTCAGGCAACAGAGTGGTGTGGGGATGAGACATCCCCAGAGGATGTCTCGACCAAGCAGGAACTCCACTCCGTGCCTAATTTGCTTGACAACACCAAGACAATGCACCTTGTTGCTCCAAGCGGTAATTACCCTGAGCTCAACTGTGGGGACGGTCAGGGACTGTTCGTCCACCCAGGTCACGGTCCACTTGGTGTGCTCCTCTACCTTGGCACTGGCTGGCACTTGGGCCCGATCGATCAGACTGATGTCTGAGCCAGTGTCAGCAGTAGTTGGCAGGTGCACTGGGGGACTGGAACCATCCAGAGAAGCCACTGAGACGGACTGTGTCCAGAACCTCTCAGGGTGAGTTCTCTCCTGCGGATCAGCTAAGGAGGCGGTGGCACTAATCATGTTCACGTGCCTGGGTGTGACCACATGTTTTGGGCATGCAGGGTACCCAGCAGAAGAGTGTCCTGAAGCTCCACAGTCTCGGCAGGGGGGCCGGTGATATGTTGATTTCCCGGCAGTGACAGTGTGCTGGGAAGCTGGTGTTGAATTAGGCGGAGAGGAGGACTGACGGTTGCTGGTAGGCTGCCAAGAGTTGTTGCCCTGCTAATTGCTATCTTTATAGCGGCATTCTGCTTCAGCATGGCCATACCTTTTGGAGATGGGGCACGGAGGTTTGTTAGGCGAGCCGTTCCGTGAGCGATTGAGGCCCGAGAGGTGTCCGGGTAGCACTATTATGCGCTGCAAGGTGCCATGGGAAGGATTATATGTCTCCCAGGCATCAGCTAAGCGGCAGGCTTCCTTGAGGGTGGCTAGCTGCTTATCATTAAGATACACAGCCAGCGGCCCGGGCGCACACTGGAAGAGGATCTCCAGCATGGTCCGGTTGAACAAATCCTCAAAGGTGTCGCACCGCATAGATTCTAACCAGCGAGTCCCAGCTTGGGTCTTGTGACAAGCCCATTCTGTCCAGGACCAGCCGACATTCTTAGCCATACCTCTGAATCTTTGTCTCCACCTCTCAGGGGTGATTTCATACGCCTTAGCGATGGCCTCACGGACGGCAGCCATGTCCCCTCGTTGATCTCTTTCCAGGCCTTAGCCTTCCCGTCTAGGTGCTTGGTAAGCAGTAAGGCCCTCTCAGCCAGGCTGATGTCATAGGTCTCGAAGAGGAATTCGATCTCTTCGAGCCATTGTTCCGGATCGTCTTCAGTCCATTTTCCCACAAGATTATTGACTGTCAACAGAGAGGTATTTATGGCCGATGGAGTGGGGCTAGAGGCTTGCTGTGCTGCTAAAGCTTCTGCGCTTTCCTTCTTGGCTCTCTCCAACTCGAGCTCCCTGTCTTTGAGGGCTAGTTCATGCTGTCTTCGTCTTTCTTCTCTCTCTTCTTCTTCTCTCCGCTGCTCGGCTTCTTGCTGCCTTCTCCGCTCTTCTCTTTCTGCTTCTTCTCTCCGCTGCTCGGCTTCTTGCTGCCTTCTCCGCTCTTCTCTTTCTGCTTCTTGCTGTCTTTGTTCTTCTTCATACTTTCTCTTCTCAGCGATCTGTTCCTTTACAAACCTTTGAAGGGCCTGGCCAGAAAGACCGTCCTCCTTCCCTATATTCCTAAAATATTGGTGCTCCTCGGTTGACATGTTGCTGATGGGAAGGGGTGCTGAGTGAGTTACTTGGGTGTTCCCAGAGGAAAAGGTTTGTGACGATGAGGAAGTGTCCTTAGATTAGTGGCACTTCAATGAGTGGCACCTTTGAATGAGATGGCACTGTGGATGAGTGTGCCGTGCGAAGGTCACACTAGGGAAAAGCGTTCCTGAAGGAAGTCTGAGTCCTTATGGGCGGATACGCTAACAAATGGAGTGCTCCTGAAGGCTCTATGCTCCTTATGGGCGGAAACACCGGTTGTATGACACCCTGTTTCTTCAATACAGGTGCAATGGCTTATAGGAGGTTGCTTTGGTTAGGTGGCACTGTGGTGCCGGTGCGCTCCATGGAGCAATGCAAAATGTCAGTGCATGAATCGGCACTGAAGGTGAGGTACTCTGCCTGAGCAGGAGGTAAGTAGGGAGTAAAAGGTAAATGAGAGACTCCAACAGAAGGGAAGAGATAGGAAAGTGAAAGAAGAAAGATAAGTGCTTCAGTGATTGGGTGCTTAGGAGTGCTGCAGATTAGTGGCACTGAAAGAAATGGAAACTGGATGTGGCACAAGTGGGTAGCTAGTTATGAGAACTAGTGGGCGCTGCCTGACATGAGGACAGGTAGGCTACGAGGGAGGCACACCATGTGCAATGGTTTTTAGCACTTGCAACACGCAAGTCTGAGATACAATATACCCACCCCCGCACTCCCGTTGGAACATGTAACAAGATATAATATATATGCGCTTTATAGCATACGCTAAAAGATCTGGGCTGAAGTACTTGGAAAGAAAAAAAGCTGGTATGCTTGATTACTCCACTAAACACAAGCGTTCAGAAATTACACACTGGGTATATGATAAAATTTAATGGGTAATAAATTTGAAATTTCAGATTACGTATTAATATAATTCTTTGTGTCTGCCTTTTATAATTTGTGAGTTGGTTCCTAAACTCGTAAGTAAATTAGGTCGGTCCCGGGTTAAAATGCACTAATGCGAGAGGGAAGAGAACGGGGAGAAAAAAAAAAGATCTCTCTCTCTCTCTGTCGGTGAGCATTAGATAATGGCACGTATTTGTTATGAAATTTTAATCCCTTTACTTTACACTTAAGCGAAAATTAAGTTATGGTTGCAAAATTACGTTAAGTTAAGTATTTTAGGGAATTGCTACTGCCTCGCACGCATCAAAAAGCTTAGGGTATAGTACGCAAGGGTGTTTCAAATTGTTTCACAAAGTTTCCCAGGTTTCGTTAAGCACACAAGGAGGAGGCTCGTTCCTTGAACGAACGTTGCGGGAACAAATACGCGCGGGAAACAGCTGATCGTAGTCTCTTGCTTGTCGGCGACAGAACGAAGTGGAATTGGATGGAGAAAAGGAAAACAAAACTGCACTTTCTTGCTAAATGCGGGTTTTAAATGCGAAATGAATTATTTAACTTTGAATGTCAGCACTGTCTTTACTTTACGTTAATATTCTTTAATATGCACTGGGGGGTCGTTAAATAACTATACTTGGAACAGTTTTTTCCTCCAACACTGGGACAGTTTGCGCATGCGCTATTTGAACACAACTGTTTCTCGCTAGCCGTATAAATGCCAGATATCGCTATACGGTTTCCTGTAAGCTAATGGTTATTTCAAAATGTATCACTAACCAAGAAATGTACATTTTCTTTGCCGTAACTAATCCGAAATAAACTCCTAGCTACTGGTCCTAGCTTACACATGCAAAATTCTCTAACTAACCCCTTCCTAATTCCTATATTTACTCGTCTACAACTCGACACTTTGTCCTACACCCTAGAAATTTTGCGGGCGGACACTTCGCGCCTACCTCTCTGTTTTTGCTAATATAAGAACCCTACGAGTTCCCCTATGTTATGAACGCTTGTAACGATACGAGAATTGTTGCGTTTCTTTCACGAAATATTAAAATATCACTTCTCTGATTCTTAATATTTAGAACATGCACACACTCTGTTTACCAAGGTCGTCGGCTCTGAACTCTTTCCTGTGCTTTTGAATAATGAAATGATTACCTTGAATTGAAATAATTGATTTTTATATAGTCCTGGTTTTTCTAGTCTAGCTTAATAGCGAGGCTAATTACCGCTAATAGACTAATCCTGGCAACTGGTCGTCACTGTCATAAACTGGACTCTTGGCTGGTGAGAAATTGAAACAAAATTATAATGATGCTGCCACGAAACCGAGAAAGTCCAGCTTATGAGCAAAAGGAAAAGTTATTTGAAAACTTACCTTAGATTTTCCTAGATTTACAATTGAATGGGGAAGGTCGCCATATGGGAATTAGAATTCTTTTACAAATTTACAGGGATTTATTTACAGAGACTTAGCAAATAAGCAATGAGACACAGAACAACATAATCACTAAGGGGCAGATTCAGTTATAGGACACAGGGAACAATGATGCAATGATTTGGCAACAAGCAAATTGATTAAAAATGGGGCCAATATGTAATACAATCAGTCCAATGATCATAATAATAACATTCACTCTTGCCCTGATTACACAAAATAGTCTCAGGTAATGCAAATGGTGGAACTCCAGGATGGGAGAATAACTCATATAAACATTTTTGGGCCACAACGGGATTTGGTAATGACTGAGACCAGGAATTTTCAGGATTTTGGTGGCAGATGAGATACTGAAGCATGGAATTGCGATCGGTCTGCGTGTCTCCCCTGAAAGAGACGTTCTAAGTTAGGAATGACGGTATACACTGAAGGAGATGGAATCCACCTCTGAAATATCACCCAATACACGTTCTTAAATACTAAACATGACGAAGCCTAGAAGATGATTATCAGAAAATCACGTAATCACAGACTTGGAATGGTATTCGATTGGGGCTTTTGAAACAAGGAACATGTGATCGCACTCACACAAAGATAAAATCAACACTGATATAGCTTAACCTAAATGGCCCTTAAATTGCACTGGTAGCGGGATAATTGATGGTTATCACGGGATCTTTACTTGCATTCAATGCACGTAAATGGCAAGGGATGGGATACAGGCAGGATTCGAACAAAGAGGATTGCTTTGTGGAGGAAGAAGTTAAAGTTTAAAGAAATGGAATTTTAAGGAGTTTAAGTAAAAGGGGAAGGGATAGTATTTGACTACTTGCAACGTACAAACCTTTTATGACTATTGTTGGCACCTAACAGCCGTTCCAGTTGTCCGTCGAAGTCAGTTCAACCAGCGGAGCGGGAAAAAATGCAGCATGTCCGCTACAGATAAGTTCAGAGGAGCGTCTGCTTGCTTCAAAAACATGGCTCCTTGGAGCATCGAGCTTTTGGGCCACCCGTACCTGCAAGTATGTCAAAAGAACCAGCAAAGAGGGCAGAGGAAAAGCACACTTATCATTATATGCCTACAGCTTAGAATCCAACCTGTTCCCTAGCGCTAAATGGCCCTTTTGGCCTCCCCCATACCTACATGTCTCCCCATCGCGTGATGGGGGGGGAAAAGGGGGTTTGTATTGTTCTCTGGATCGCCCGATGTTAGGAGGGGGAGGGGTGAGGGTAAGGAGGCCTAGCTAACGGCTACTGTCTGGTTCAAGCAGGCTCGGTTTTGTCCGACCCCCGCCAAATTCCCTGACTCGATAGGCAAATGAATAACAGATGAATTCAAAATTAAATAAGGAAATCAAATTTACAGGAGAGGGGGTTGTTTATCCTGACAATATATATATATATATATATATATATATATATATATATATATATATATATATATATATATATATATATATATATATATATACATATATATATACATATATATATATATATATATATATATATATATATATATATATATATATATATATATATATATATATATATATATATATATAAATATATATCACAAAATCCACGAAAGAAGGTGAGTGAAAACCGAGACTTTGAACAAGTACTTTTGTAGTTTATTTTGCATTTTCAAGTTCACACTGAATGCAAGGGAAGTTGACAGATATACAAAAACAGAAGGGGGCATACAAAAACAGAAGGGGGCAGGGTTACAGTTTGTTAATCTGAGCAGCTTGTTCTTTAAACAATAAAGACAGGGACAAAGGATCAAGGGATAATCCAGGGTGGAGATTAACAATCCTAGTGCACATGGCTTCAATAAAAATCGACTCCAGCAGATTCCTTTTCCGATGGTCGATGACCTTGTTGATTATCAAAGACTTACCCCAGTTAATCATATGGCCTGTCTTAAGCTAATGATCCGCAATGCCGTTATTTGTTAAGTCTCTTGAAATGGCATATTTGTGTTGGGAGCATCTCACTTTTAATCCTTTTGTTGTTTGACCAATATAAATCTTATTACATTCTTTGCAAGGAATACTGTATACAATATTGTTTGAATTGGGTGGGCTATTCTTGATTAGTTTATTTCTCAAAATATTATTATATTTAAATACTAAGTTAATATCAATAGTTTTTAAAATGGGTACAGCAGGAATAAAATTAGGATGAAATGGTAAACAGAATATTCTTAAGTTCTTTGTTAACACTGGTTGGATTGTAATGTCTTTTTTGCTTCATTTTTGGAAAGTTACAAAAAATATGGAGGGTAACACAATGAATCTCCTATTTTATAAGCAGTTTTAAACTCCTCTTCCAAAAATTCAAGACTACAAATTCTAAGAGCTTTAAGATACATACTGGAAAATGTTGACACTTTAATTTGTTTAGCATGGTTAGAGTAAAAATGAATATAACAAATTATTCTTGGATTTCCTATATACTTTAAAACAAAAGTTTTTTGTTATTTCCAATAATTAAGACATCCAAAAATGGTATACAATCATTTCCTTCATATTCTATTGTGAATTTTATGCATGGTACAAGATTATTAATTGTTTGCAAGAAATCAGGAGTATTTCGTTTTCTTTTACAATACAAAAACAATCGTCTACATATCTAACCCAAAACACCTTAGAGAATAGATTTCTTGGAATAAGTCTAGACTCAAAGAATTCCATGTAAATATTAGACAAACGTGGCGAAAGAGGTTCCTCATAGCCATACCAAATATATGTTTATAAAAATTATCATTGAAAGTGATTTTACATTTTTTTATACAAAGGGATATCAAATTAATAATTACATTGGTAGGTAATTCTAGATTATACAAGTCCAAATGTTGTGATAAATATTAAAGTAAGTCATCAATAGAAACTTTAGTAAATAAAGATGTCACATTAAAACTGGTTATTTTGTCAGTACTGAATAACTCAATATGGGAAAGTCTAGCACAGAAATCAACAGAGTTTTGTGAATGGGAATTTGAAATAGTACCCAGAATGGGTGATAGTAATTTAACTAGATATTTAGAAAGTTTATAACTAATATAACCGGTTGAAATGATAATGGGCCGAATAGGAAAATCTCTTTTATGGGTCTTGATTAATCCGTGCATGTAAGGTAAGGATTGGCCAATCGTTGTCATATTCTCTTTTATTGAACTGAATTCCTTTAGTATGGTTTTCATTTTAGAATTGAAACTTTTTATGACATCAGCTAATGGGTCTTTCTGTAGTTTTTTGTAAGTACTAGAATCAGTTAATAAGTTTTCCATTTTTTCAACATAGCTAATTTTATCCATTATTACAAAACAATTGGATTTGTCAGCTTTAGTAATGTGCAACTTTTATCTTCGTTTCATAAATTACATCTATAAAGCTTTTCGGGAAATTCACTATTTTATTAGGTATTTGAAGTAAGCCGAAGAAAAGACCTTTAACTAAATTCATTAAAGTAGATGCAATTGTGTTTTTCTTTTCCTTTTTCGATATCTCTGAGATGATGTTTGTGTACGAAGTGTCATCACTAATAGATAATGGTAGGCCATAGCTTAAAGCACATTTAAGATTCTGGTCCAGTTCTCAGTGAGGCTTTTTAATCTTTGATCCAGTGGTGAACTAGTTTGTTTAGCTTGAATCTAAGGCTATTATAAACTCTGTTCAGTAGCACTGTTATCCCATCCGGGGGAATCCTATGCAAGAAATTACGTCTTTCCGTTCTCAATTTCGTGAAAAGCGTGAATTCGAGCCTTCTTATCTTTTCTAAACTGAGAACAGATAGATTTAATTTCATGTTTTATTATGGCTGAACAAAATATAATGACATTATATTTTGTTACTTCATTGTAGGCTGACGTATTACGAATAATAAATGTAATAATAAAATTACCAGAGCGGCAGTAAGCATGACACTAATTGATGTGATATTCTCAACATTACAAGCAGAGAGAGAGAGAGAGAGAGAGAGAGAGAGAGAGAGAGAGAGAGAGAGAGAGAGAGAGAGAGAGAATGGACGCATCAAGCATTAAAGGTTTTGAGGAAATGACTTGAGGCCATTACAATAAAGTTCTTAAGGTCATCTTGGCGACTTATCTCCCCAAGATCAGTTGAAAAAGCGAAGGTCAAAATATTTTTTCTTTCATTCTTATTAATAATTTATAAGATTTTCATAATCAAACGAGTTACTAAAATGTTTAAGCAATCCACAGTTATGGAAGTTTGTGTGTGTGTTGTAATGAAACTGACTTGGTTCAGCAAGTTCTTGAATACAAAAAGGAACGGCACTGGAATGACTGGCAGAAATTGAGGCAGACAAAGGAGGAAGGAGCTGAACAAAACAAAAAAGTGACCTTAAACTAATTTGTTATTTGCAGTAATTTACATTATATACAAATGAGTCAGGTTCAGTGAGGTAATACTTTAATGAAAAATTCAATAAACATTATTCATGAGCAAATTAAAGATAACAGTCAGGAAATTAATACTAAAATGAGTCAGCAAAATATAACAGTCAAAATAACATAGCAGTGAAAATGAAAAATCGAGGCAGTACAATATACCACCCAAGTAATTAAACCTCAAATAGAACAATAAACAACACTTGAGCAGCATAGTAAATTAATACCCAGGCGGCATAATAAACAATAAAACAAAAGCAACAATAAATTATACACAAGCAGTATGATACTCAATGCACAAGCAGCAGCATAAATACAAAAGTATAATAATAAATACATAAGCAGCATAAATACTTCAATAATTACGTTACAGAGTCATTAAAACATAAAACAAATGACTGCAATAATAACGTCCAAAACCAAAAATAACTCGTCCAAAAAATGTAATTACTACCGTGAACAATTACATATATAATTAAGAGAGCTTGGTCTCAAAAATACACATTGCCCCAAGTCAAGAAATAACCATGGTCGGGCTAAAAACAGAAGCAGACAACCCCAGAAGAGTTGTCGAGTCAGCCACAACTGTCTACAAGGACAAGTCAAACAGACGAACTCCGTCGTGCCATCGAGAGAGCCACTGGCTGCCGAACAGGAACAAATTCACACACCAGATGACTACGGCCGAGTCGTCGAGACAGCCATATGCTGCCGAACAGAAACCAATCCCCACATTAGATGACCACGGTCAAGTCATCGGAATACCCTCAGCTGCCATCAGTGATGAAGTGACACCAACAGGCAAGGAGGACCTTCACCTCCTGTCGAAGCCAACAGGTTAGTAATACCTGCCGCCAATCCAAACAGACTTCCTGCTGCTCTGCTGCCGAGATACTGACTTTTTGCTGCTACAAACCTGAATGCAGTTGTTAGAAACAACGCGACAGACGTCAACTTGCCAAAACACAAGTTATAAAAAAGGTGAAACCACCAAATCACAGTTACAACCAGAATAAGATTATTTCTCCACAACAACGTATTCAACAAAACCGCTAAACCGAACAGTATATATATATATATATATATATATATATATATATATATATATATATATATATATATATATATATATATATATATATATATATGGCATCACTGACAAATTGAGGGAGTGATTCTCCAAACTGTTTTGGATTTAAAAAAAAAAAGAAGTATAATCAAGCCTTGGGAAAAATGTGAAACGTGAAAGCACTCGGAGCGTTAGGAAACTCATTTATTATTCTGATTAGGTACAGATGAAAAAACGAAACCCTTCTCTCTCTCTCTCTCTTACAGTTTCATCTCCCAATTAGGTTCATAACGATCTGTTTTTAAAACGTTGTTATATAACGAATTACAAATATAATATTTCCGAGCATAATCTGTGACATATCATAGGAAGGTAGCGCCGTCAGTGCACCTAAAGCGGTGCACTGTAGACACTACTTAAGGTTCTTTGCAACGTCCCTTCGACCCCTAGCTGCAACCCCTTTCATTTCAGCTAGGAAGGCTAGAGTGTCTAAAAAACCTTGAAAGCCTAAATAAACTCGAAAGGCTATAAAGTCTAAGAAGGCTAGAACGTTTAAAAGGCTAAAAAGGGTACAAAATTAAAAAGGCCAAGAGGCTCGAAAGGTAAAAAGAACAAAAAGGCTAGAAAATCTAAAAGAAGCTAGAAAGTTTTAAAAGGTTAGAAATGCTAGATAGTCTAAAATAGCTAAAAAGGTTAGAAAGTCGAAAAAGGCGAGAAATTCCTTTAAACTATACAGGCTAGAGAGTACATAATGCTAAAAAGTCTAAAAGGCTAAAAGGCTAGAAAATTTAAAAAGGACTAGAAAGTCTGAAAAGACTAGAAAGGCTGGAAAGCCTAAAAAGGCTAGAAAGGCTAGAAAGAGCGTGTAAAAAGGCTAGAAAGTCTAAACATGCTACATAAATAGAAAGTATAAAAAGGCTAGAGTGTCTAAACAGGCTATAGGGATAGAAAGTATAAAATGGCTAGATAAGACAGAAAAGCTAGAAAGATTGGAAGGTCTAAGATGCTAGAAAGGCTAAAAAGGCTATAAAGTCTAGAAAGGATAGAAATTCTTCCAAGCCTAGAAAGGTCAGAAAGGCTCAAAAGGTTAGGAAGTTTAAAAGGCTACAGAGGCTAGAAAGTCTAAACAGGTAGAAATTCCAAAAACTAGAAAGGTTAGAAAATCTAAAATATCTAAAAGACTAGAAAGTAGAGAAAGTCTGTTAAGCTAGAAAATCTAAAAAGTCTAAAAAAGCTATAAAGGCTAGAAAGTGTAAACAGTCTAAAAAGGGTAGAAAGGCTAGAAGGTTCTAAAAAGGTAGAAAGGCTAAATAGTCTAAAAAGGATAGATAGGCTATAAAGTCTAATAAGGCTAGAAAGGCTAGAAAGTTTACAAATTCCAAAAACTAAAAAGGTTACAAAATCTAAAAGTCTAGAAAGTCTAAAAGGCTAAATAGAATAGAAAGTCTGTAAGCCTAGGAAGTCTAATAGGCTAGAGAGGCTATCTAGTCTTAAAGGGCTTTTAAGGATAGAAAGTGTAAAAAGTCTAGAAAGTCTAAAAGGCTAGATAGACTAGAACCGCTGAATAGGTTAGATAAGGCTAGAAACTCTATAAAGGCTAAAAATAACTTGAAAATCTGAAAGGCTAGAGTGGCTAGTCAATCTAAAAGGAAAGATTAGAAAGTCTGAAAAGCGCAAAAGACTAGAAAGGCTAAATTGGCCAGAAACATGAAAGAGGGTGAAAAAGCTAAATTCTAAAATGGGGTAGAAAGGCTAGCTAATCTAAAAAGGTTATAAAAAGCTGGAAAGGCTAAATAGGCTAAAAAGATTAGAAAGACTAGAAAGTCTAAATAGGTTTGTAAGCTTTCAACATCTAGGAAAGCTACAAAGTCTAAAAATGATAGAAATACTAAAAGTCTAAACAGGATATAAAGGCTAGAAAGTCTAAAAAGCTAAAAAGACTGGAAAATCTGAAAAGCTAGAAAGACTAGAAAGCCTAGGAATGCTACAAGGACTAAAAATGCTAATAAGTCGAAAAAGCTAGAATGATCAGAAAGTCTAAAAAGGCTAGAAAGTCTAGAAATTCCAAAAAAGTAAGAAAGGCTGGAAAGCATAGAAAGTCTAAAAGGCTAGAAAGTCTAAAAGACTAGAAAGGCTAGAAAGTCTTAAACGATATAAAGTCTAAAGTCTAGAAAGCCAAGAAAGGAATTTCTCCCTCCTTCTCTTCTTCTAATGTAAACTTGATCTACACAAGTTTTTAGAAAACATAAATAAACTAAATGAACACATCAAGTTTACATTAGAAGAAGAGAAGGAGGGAGAAATTCCTTTCTTGGATGTCCTGGTCAAGAGGGTAGGGGAGAATTTAAAATTCAAGGTATATAGGAAGAAGACACACACCAGTTCATACATACATAGGTTCTCCAGTCATAGGAAAGAAATAAAAATAGGATTAATGACAGGGTTGGCCATCAGGGCTTATAGGATTTGCAGTCCCGAATTTTTAGACGAAGAGGTGGATTACCTGAGGGAGAGTTTTAGGAGATTAGGCTACGCTAAGTATTGGTGGGAGTGGGCACATATCAAAGCAAGGAAAAACTATTTTGGGGAGAGGGAAAGGATAGAAAAGGAACATTTGGTAGGAAAGAAAATAATTACAGTCCCGGACAACAACTCTATTGCACCCATCAACAGAAAGCTAAATAATTTCAAATTGATAGGCAGCTACAAAAGCACCATCAGGAATAAAATAGTTAGAAACAAAAAGTCGGTAGAGGGGGAAGAGATTAGAGGGGGGTTATATATGGCAACGTGTCTAGACTGTGAAGAAGGGCACTATGGCGAAACTGGCAAATCATGTAAAGAGCGAAGCAAACAACATCTGCAGAACATAAGGCATTATAATCAGACGTCGGCAGTTGCCAAACACTGTTGGGAAAATGATCACAGAATAGACTGGGAAAATATGAGTTTTCTGTACAGGAACACCAACAAAACATCTAGACTGGTTGTAGAGAACGCCTTCATAACTTGCGCCAACAACACGATGGCAGGGAACAGCGGAAACGGCTTTGAAGAAAGCATATCTAGAAAAATCGTATACTCCACAGTAGCAAGGAAACGAAGAAAAAACGTAAGAGAACGCACGGAAAACGGTCACCTAGGAGGAGGGATCAGAGAAAGACCAAGGTCAAGAGGGGGTGGAGGTCACACAGGAGGAGCTAGGAGATTATAGGATTAAAAGTATCCAGCACACAGATATAAATACAGCCGGACTACGCGTCTGCTCATTGTACGGATACTAGATAATGTGGACTGTTTGTCCAAGAAAGCTTATAACTTTTTGAATAAAAACTCCATTAGATACCATCCAGTTTGAATGAGGTCCTTTAAAAAAAAAAAAAAAAAATATATATATATATATATATATATATATATATATATATATATATATATATATATATATATACAGTATATATATATATATATATATATATATATATATATATATATATATATATATATATATATATATATATATATGTGTGTGTGTGTGTGTGTGTGTAAATTTTGTTACGTCCGTTTCTATCTTGTCTGTGGGACAAACAGAATGCCACTGTCAATAATTCATAAGTTATTCAACTTATAATCCAAATCCCTAGTCTCTTCTACACTATATTTAGGAATTAAGATATTATCCATATATTATCGTTGGCATTTTTCATAGTTATTATTTTTCCATTTTAAAACCAACGAATCTTTTTTTATTGTCACATCCTATATTTATGAATATATATCTATTTTTAATACACAATATATGTATTATTTACACAGACTGACAGGCAGACACAGGGACACTGGGACCTATGATGAAGTCATTCATCGCTGGAAGTGAAGCTGAGAGTAAAGAGATTTGAAAGGCGTAACAGGAGGAAAACCTCGCAGATGCACTAGGAAACAACTGTTAGCAGAGGATGGAAAGTAAGATGGAAGAAAGACAATATGAACGGAGGTACAGTCAAAGGAATGTAAGGGGTTGCAGCTAGGTGCCGAGGGGACGCTGCAAAGAACTTTAAATAATGCCTGCAGTGCACAGCACGTGGTGCACTGACGGCAATACCCCCTTACTGGGATTTATGAAGGAGAGGAATAAACTGAGAGTTTCAATTACGAAATGATGAAAAGTTCAAGATTCAGGACAATAAATGGAAGCGAATATTTCTAACTGCCTACCCGGAAAAAATACGCTCTGTAGTTTATGGGGGTATAATTATTGTAAAATAAAACTACTTTTTTTTACATGCCGTGGAAAAATAGTGGGCCATTTTCATAATTTATGACGTAGTTTATGTCTGAATAAATGGACGTTCTGCTTTTATGCTGAAGTTTTCAGGAACAAAATTACCGTATGTAACACATTTGTGTTCCAACTTGTACTGAAAAAATTCTGAATGTCACAAAAAATATGTTAATGACATTAATATTTTTATGAAAGAGTCTGATACCGCGAGGTCTTTCAACTCGACGATTGAAATTGTTGAAGAATCATCTGATATACGTTTCCGAAGCCTTCGGTGTAATATTGGAACCTGTGTCACGTGACTTCCCTAGAAGGACGTCTGCCTTCATCAGCCTTATTTTCTTGTGTAATTAACGCCATTATACTGAATGTAAGTCTCGTGCTGTTGCATTATAAGTTCAGTAATTAATATTTTGGGTAGATTAAAGCGATATACAAGCATTACCAGTAACAAAGTATATTTTAAACAGCAAAATGTAGCTTAGAGTTGCTACTTTGTTCCAGCCGACCATAATGTGTTTACATTCTTGTAGCCTACTCCTGAAGTATGAAGTTAACTATACCAAAATTTGATTCTGATTAATTTCGTGATTAATGGTGAATGATATATTAGTCTCGGATAGTTTGGGCTGTGGCCTGTAGTCTGAGATTCACAGTCAGAGGTGTAGACATGAATATATTCCATTCTCAGTTTAGGCTAGGTACTTCTGTTCTTACGCAGTTGTTAAATATTTTAGTGCTATGAGTTTAGCAGGACAAAGAATTCTCAGGAGACAGAGAGGGGCAGAGAGTCTGGCAGTTTTATTCATGAAGAGGGAGAGATGTGTAAAAGGATGTAAGAACCATGGGCAGTGGTGCTTACTAGAGCCATAGCAGTATTAGCAGTACTAATAGCCTGAATTAAGGATACCTGATCCTTAACTGTATGATCTGATAACATTTAAAGAATTTTTGAAAACCTAGGCAGAAAAAAGCATATCATTTCAGTTAGTTAACCAAAGAAATTGAAGTAGCAGTTAACTGCAACATTCAGTAATGGAATAGGCATAACTCTATCTTATCATAGTGGTCAACTTGCTAATAAAATATTGTTTATTGTTGAAGGACATTGAAAGGCCCTACTCGCCCCATATGGACGCTCTGCAGAGCTCCCTAGGACGCTACACCACACTAGAGTTCAAAACTTTCACTAATATCATCAGTAGTGTAGCAAAAGTTGAACAACTAAGTCTTCAGTTTCCTCTTGAATGAAGCAATGTTGTCCAACATCTGATCTCTTGAGGCACCCTATTGAACAATCAGGCGCAGCAATCTCAAAGGCTCTAAAACCAGTCTATAAATTACAACTCGGGTCCTCCAATCTTCGATGTTCAGTGTTATGCCTCAGAGTTACAACTGAAGCCGTTTGAAAGTTAAGCAATAATCGGTTGACATATACAGATTTTTCATACTGCAATGCTTGAAACACCAGCACACACAATTTAAACTCAATCCTCGCTTTAATGGGCAGCCATTGCAATTCCTTAAGAACAGGCGTTATTCTGTCTCATGGAGATATTCCTTTAATAAGTCTAGCTGCTCTATTAATAATCCATTGCATCTTCCTCAGTTGATGATTAGGGAGTCCATAATAACTGAATCGCGGTAATCAAGTCTACTTATAACATAGTTCTGAATTAGCATTCTCATTAACGACTCATCCAAGTATTTCCTTATAAAAGCGATGTTCCTTAAATGGTGTCCCGCAGTCTTCGTAACTTTGTTAATTTGCTCATTGAATGAAAGATTGCGATCCAGCAATACATCCAAATCTTTAACAGAGTTGCTTACAGTCAGTAAAGTACCGTTAACCACAAGGCTTTGAATATTACCCAGTCTTCTTAGATCACCCTTTTTTTTCCACAACCAGAAACTCAGTTTTATCCTCATTCAACCTTAACTGTTTCTTTTCCATCCACAACTTGACGTCATTCATAACAGCACTCAGTTTTTCTTCTGTGTCAGCAACATCATTAAATGTCAAATAGAACTGAGTATCATCAGCAAAAAGTTTGAAACTAACACCGTGCATACATATACGATAGTTCAATTGTACATATACAAACAGACTTGAGCCCAGCGCACTTCCCTGGGGCACAACTCTTGACAGTGCCCTACCACTTGAAAAGGACTTCCCCATTTGAACGCGATATTTCTGTTCTCAATATAATTCTTAAGAAAGCTTAACGCTTTTCGATCAGTGCCAACAGTTTTCAAATCATCCACCAACAAGTCATGAACAACTGTATCAAACGCAGTACTGAAATCGAGCAATGCTAATATACCCCACTTTCCCGCATCCATTTTCATAATCAAGTTATTCACCTCGACACACAACGCTGTTTCAGCCGAGTGCAGTTCTCCGTATGCAGGCTTATTCTCTTCGAGATGTTGTAATAGCTGCTCTAAAATAACTTTTTCTATAATCTTGGATAAAAATGTTAAGTGCGAGACCGGTATGTAGGAACTTAGACTCTGCCTGTCAAGAGCACATTTCACTCATAGGAAATGTTTTACTGCCAATAGAAAGGTTAACAATTTGCGATATATGTAATATTAGCCAAATTAGTGAAATCCGCCTTTTTAACATCAGCTATCGGCAATGGGTCATTCGAACAACACGTAGGCTTCGCCTTGCTCATAATGGATTTAATTTTATCTGTATCCACGTTACGTAATCTCCAGAGCTTATTAACACTTGACTCAGAAAAAAGAAAAAGGATGGCGACTGTTGGCTCCCTACAGCAAAGTTATTTACCATCCGTACAATCTTGTCATCAAAGAATTTCTAAAACTCATCTGACAGATCACAATCAGAATAACCAAGTATTACCATATTCTTCTTATTGCCTTTCATGTTATCAAGGACTTTATACAATTTCCTTACATCAGATCCTGACTCATTGACTTTTCGGGTATAATAGCTATGCATCCTTTGCCGTCTCAAATTATTTCCATGGTTCTTAGCATTTTGATAATCCCTTCTGGTACACCAATTTTGTTTTTCCTTTTTCTGCTTATCCCTTTTTGCACGCAACACATCGGCATTAAACCAAGGTACATTATCTTTTATTATAATAATTTTTTCAGCCCTAGGACACATGTCATATTCTGCTTTAGCTGATACACTATAAAACTTAGTCTAACAGTCTAGACACTCGCCTTCATTTAACATGTTTTCCCATATCAACCTTGTGTACAATTTTCTCTACTAGCAAATCTAAGGCAAGGTTCCTTCTATCTCCAAAGGATATTACTGCTTTTTGTTTCCCCTTAACAAGAAAGGGGATCTTAAAATTAACTACTTTGTGTATCAACAACAAGATTTTGCTCAGCAATGCAGAAAACCAAGTCAAGCATATGGCCAGTAACACATGTTACGTTTTCCACTTTGTTGGTAAACTGCAGAAATTCCATAATTTCTCTGAACGCAACTGCTTCACGATTATTTCTGTCTTCAAACCAAAAGTTAAAATTTTCACACAATCACGTTTGCCCCCACACCCACTATGTCAATGCCTTCTAGATAAGATCCAAACTCGTCCAAGAAAACATCCACACTCGAATCCGGCGGTCTATAACCACCAGACACAAATCTCCTGCCACCAGACTCAAAGCAGACTTGCAGGTGTTCAGAACTTTGAAAGCTATGCCCAGATATTACTTTAGTTTTGGAGAAAGAGTTGGATAAAACTAGCCCAACTCCTCCTACCCTCCTCCCTCTAATAGGCGCATGCAAAAAACTGAGTCGGTTTTGACAACTCGCCAATTTTAGCAGAATCAAAATCCCTCAGCTATGTCTCTGCCAATGCTAGTACATCCAATTCCTTTTCGATAATGTGCACACGAATCTCCTAGGTCTTATTTCCCACTGATTGTATATTTATAAGATATACAGTTAAATCATACAGGCTGTTAAATTTAATATAGAGGGTAGTTTGAAATGGGAATTCCTGAGCATGGGGCTGAAATTATTTAGGGTAATATGTAGAGGCAGCCTGCAGTGGCTATATCTGTTAAAACAATCCCCAGTTGACAAACAGTGCAAATACAAGTTGTTCATTGCATCTTCAAACCTACAGAAATATCATTGTTCAGAGTTGTGATTTTGCTTTTTTTAAATTACCCCTAATTTTCTTAAGTTCGTCATTGATTTGAATGGTAGCCATGAACCACTCTTTTCATAGTTATTTATATGTGCCTTACATTACTTACCAGTCACTAAGGATGTGTTTTGCATTGCTTACGAATCACCAAGGATGTGGTTTGCATTGCTTACCAATCACTAAGGATGTGTTTTGCATTGCTTACCAATCACTAAGGATGTATTTTGCATTGCTTACCAATCACTAGAGATGTGTTTTGCGTTGCTTACCAATCACTAAGGATGTGTTTTGCGTTGCTTACCAATCACTAAGGATGTGTTTTGCATTGCTTACGAATCACCAAGGATGTGTTTTGCATTACCTACCAATCACTAAGGATGTGTTTTGCATTGCTTACCAGTCACCAAGGATGTATTTTGCATTGCTTACCAATCACTAGGGATGTCTTTTGCGTTGCTTACCAATCACTAAGGATGTGTTTTGCGTTGCTTACCAATCACTAAGGATGTCAGCCACAGGTAGTTCCTTCAAATATGTGCATTTGGGCTTTGCCTGAATCTCAGTCAACATGAAATTATCCTTATATTATATTAGAACAGGATACAGCCCTGCCCTTGGGATATCCAGGGGAGCTAAGCCCCCATGGCCAGGTCAGGGCACGGCTGTCTAGGATTAGTTAGGGTATGGGAAGGTTGGGTTAGAATGCATCCCTGCTTTTCAGCAGGTTGATCTAGCACAAGTTTGCATAAGTCCAACTCACCTGGCTAGGTCAGGGTATGATGCCCTAGGATAGGTTAGGTTTAGAGAAGGTTAGGTTAGGATGCATACCTGTTGAAAATTATCTTTTATCTGCTTTTAAGCAGGCCGAGCTATCTCAAGTTTGCATGAGTCCAGCCTCTCCTCCTCCTGGGTACATGAGGGCATGATGCCTTATAGGTTAGGTTAGGATGTATCCCATTGACATGAGCCTTTGAGGATAATTTTGTGTTAACTGAGATAGAAACCAAAATCAATGCACGTGTTCCAGTATTTTGTAGTAAGTAGCTGTAGCACGACAGGTCAAAAGTATGTTATTACATATAAATTGCAGAATGGACACGCTCTTCTTGAGAGCTTCTTAATAAATTTCTGTTTCTTGATCAGATCGAAACTTGAAGAGCAATGATTTAATCGAATTTTGTTTTGTTTTATTGCTCAAACAACCAGTCTGCCTTGCTCTGTTCTCACCATAATTTCTTGGAACACTAGATATCTTCAGGTCAGTTGAGGTAAATGTAATCGAAGCAAAAAAATAAAAAGGTTAGGTGTAAATTATAAGAAGTTCTCATCAGATGGCTGACGAAATACTGATAATGCTTTTATTTTTAAAGGAAGTTATGGTGTGAGATCATGCGCTGATGAATGAAAAATTCTTTTAGCTCTGAACTGTATAGTTATATAAGTGAAAGCTCGAGTTAGGTTAATGTATCTGAAGGAAATTTGAATTTTGAACCATTAGACTTAGAAGTTTTGGTTTTATTTTTTTTATTCTAAAGATTAATACTGCAACAGTCATTAAACTTCAATTGATTTTAAGTTTTAAACATGCCACATTTAAGAGTGCTAAGCAGTTTAGCTGATCAGATTAGTTTCTCTATTTGTTAAAAGAGTGAATTGTGGCCTTTTTGTGTTGCTAATCTCGTATATGACAGTAATATATTGCAATTCTGCTATGTTGAATTGTTGGTTTATATATATATATATATATATATATATATATATATATATATATATATATATATATATATATATACACACATTATAAAATTAGTTAAGTTACATCTTGATCCTATTAGAGTAGTCACCTTCCAAATACAGGTCATTTTGCTGTGGCATGACATCAGATAGATAGTGAAATTCATGTTAAAGGACAGTTGGTAATGTGCTAACATGCTTTAAGCCTGGAGCTGAAGTATTTTCTAGAACACTGTTTATGTTCATCTGGAAATGAAGCCGAATCAGACTGGTAATAAAGTGCTGATGTTACTTTCTACATTCAAAAGTATATGATGGGTTAGGTTTTGAGCTACTAGGGTAAACATCCACTTAATGATTTTCATTCTTGGTTGATTAGACTAATGTTTCTTTCTGTAATGGAAAGTTAGCATCAAAATGTGGTGCATTCTTGTAGGTCAAGTTCTTTACCACGGATGTAAACTTATCCAGCTTCTCTTTAGCACTTTTTTGTTGTGGTGCAATAATTATTATAAATTATTAGGAGAGGAAATTCATTACAGTGACTCAATTTGTGATAGCGGTCCTGGAAAATATGCATGTGGGGAAACGCATTACAGTAACGGGTTAGGAAATTGTGCTGTTTACGATAACGGTCTTAGATATTCTGTATGAGACAATTAGAATAATTTCTCCCTACATGAATGATATGGAGTTAAAAGACGAACCTCACAAATCACCAATTCTTTAGGGAAAGGTCCTCTTAGCAAAGATAGCAGCCTGTAGTGTAATGGTCAATCTCATATTCTTAAATAGGCATCCGATATATCCTTCAAATGTTGTTTTTCCTAGTTGTTAGCCAAAAGCACCGGTTATTAACTGTCTTAACCTGCTTGCTCGTCAGTTTTAGAACTTGTAAATCATCCCCAAATATAGTGACCCTGACTAAGAAAGATAATGGCCAATCACATTGTTTTGCTCAGTGACCAAGAATGCCTTTAAAAACTTGGCATATCTTTCATGATTTTCATGCACAGGCTCGAGCTGAGTTATGGATATAATCTCTAGTTTTAGAAACTATATTCATAGGTAGCAAAAATGCAGTTTACTTAAACATTATTATTTTATATACGTGTTCTTCTCAAGTCTGATTAGTTAATATCATCCAATAAGAATGGAGAAAATCAAGTACCTCATGTATGTAATGTGCACAGAATGAAAACTTAATTGGTTTCATGAGGTAATTCAGTGTCGAATTTCCTTTGCAGATATCTGTTGATGTTACCCTGGACATATGCTGCAATCAATGAGCACTGAAGTGAAGTACAGTAATGACTCATTTATTTGAGGTAAGCTGCAAGATATGAAGTTTTAATTTGCAACCGGAATTGGGGTTTTCTGAATCACAAACATCAGATCCACTACAAATGAAAAAAGTGATTTGTACAAGTTTATTTTGATTAGAGTAATTAATTCATCTCTGCTTTAAAAGGTCTATAAAAAATTTTGTTTTATAAATAGGTTCTGTAGTACAGAATGCTGGTAAAATCCTATGAACATCAGCTTTTAGAAAATCTAAAATAACTAATAAATGCCCGTCCAATTGTTTAACGACTACGGAGCGCGGTTTGTTTTATACGAAATTCATTTAATCATTGCCCTTCGTTTGCGAGGATAAGGTACAGAATGGCCTAACTATTTCAGTACTCTCTACAATTTTAATGCTTCAGAATTTTACAGATATTTTGTATATAATTTTAAAGCTTAGTGTATTTCCCTGTTTTAAGGTGTCTATAAATTATTTTAAAAAATTCTTCCATGCTAATATTCATTGAATTTTATTAAATATTGCGTAATTTTGATGGATTATGCAGTGATTTTGGTTAATGTTCGCGTTTGTATTTTTATTGTGGCCTTGAGGATGGGACTAGGAGTCGTGAACCGGTGGGAAAATAAATCTACCTGAGTATGATGCCTTTCCCTCTGATTTCCTTGATGAAGTGTACCTTGAGCTGCTGCTGTTTCTTCTTCTAAGGATATGTATATTGTTTGATTTTAAATCAGGAAGAGGAAAAAACGTGATGATTATATGAACAAAGATACGGCCACAAAGGAAAGTAAAACAAATTAGTTGTTTAGTACTTTCGTTTTATTGCCGAGTTGCTGTGACCATCATGTCTTGGTAATAAGACGAAAGTACTTAGCACCTCGATTGTTTCACTTTTCCTTCGTGGCTGTATTTTTGTTCATATGTGTGTGTGTGTGTATGTATGTATATATATATATATATATATATATATATATATATATATATATATATATATATATATATATATATGTATATATATATATATATATATATATATATATATATATATATATATATATATATATATATATATATATATATATATATATATATGCAAATTTCATTGCTCTATTTTCTCTGCCTCTTGTTATTTTCTTTTCCTTGGGAAAATGAATGACTACATTTATTTCTATATTCCCGCAATAATTGCTCTTTCAATTGGAAGAACGCAGGTAACATTAGTATTTTAGAAGCACATGAATGAAAAGACCATAGAATTTTGCACTTTCTTTTTCTATTGCCCTGATGACTGGTGAGTGGCAGCCTTATTCTCTTTTGCATTGCTTCAGGAACATCGCCAAGCGTATTGTGTCACAGACTCCAAATTGAGAGTAAATTACCACAAATGCAGTCAATCTCCCGTCTTTCAGCGCTTTTAGAATACAATATATAGAATTTAGGCCAAAGTCCAAGCGCTGGGATCTATGAGGTCATTCAGCGCTGAAAGGGAAATTGTCAGTGTGAAGGTTTAAAAGGTGTAACAAGATGGAAATCTCGCAGTTGCACTATGAATCAGTTGTTAGAAGAGGGTGGAAAGTAAGAAGGAAGAAAGAGAACATGAACGGAAGTACAGTAAAAGGAATGAAAGAGTGCTTTTAGAATGGCGCTGAAAAGCTGATTATTTGTTACTTATTATTATTATATTCAGAAGATGCACCAGTCTCTCCATCCAAAATTACCAACAGCAACATCTCTCAGTTGGTTCAGCAATGAAGGAAAGGAATGAGAAGAAGAGCTTCCTCCTCAAAGACAGCAAAGTTTGAGCCAGCCACTTTATTGCACGATATCATCGCTGGCCACACTGCATCAAGCCATTTCGCCAGTTGTATTGTAACTAGGCAAAGCAGCCTAGACTAGTGAACTGGAAATTTGCTTATTAGTTATGCAACAAACCGATCTTTCTTATGAGTAATTTTTCTACTAGGTAGTTGTGCCAAATTGGTTGTTGGGGCTCTCTGTTGCCATGACAACGGGATCATACGATGATGATTGACGTATAATTTGCTCAGTTTAGAAGCCCCTCGGGTTACTTTATTGTGAGAGAGAGAGAGAGAGAGAGAGAGAGAGAGAGAATTTGGAGGGAGGGAGGTGTCTAAGCATTCACTTTGGTGTACGTTTTGTTTTCATTACAATTTATTTAGAAACAAGATATTCTGGGAAAGCTTTCCTTGATTTTGCTGATTTTCCCTAGATATGAGAGTTTATGTAAAGTGAGACATATGATATTCACATGTATGAATTCTGTGTGTGTGTGTTTTCCATGAATTCTCTCTCTCTCTCTCTCTCTCTCTCTCTCTCTCTCTCTCTCTCTCTCTCTCTCTCTCTCTGTGTGTTTTCCATAAATTCTCATTCTTTCTCTGTTTTCCATAAATTTCGTGTGAGTGCGCGTGTTTCCATTAATTAATTCTCTCTCTCTCTCTCTCTCTCTCTCTTTTTTTTTTATGAGAAGTGGCAGTCGCACAAATATTTTGTGTCCGTTCCGAAGTTTGTCTCGATGTCTGATGAACATCAGAGATAATATGGTTGTTGGGAACGCTAAGTTTGTGTGCCTGCGTGCACGCATGCAAGCTGTTAGATAACAAGGTTCGCAGAAGCAACTTTAAGGGCTGTCATTTCTGCTCTTCCTGTTTTGAATGAAGCAAACATCCACCTTATTTTTATGCAACATTTTGGTGATGTTGCTGCTGCCTAGATGCCTTTACACAATAGTGTCCAAATTGGGAAAAATATATATTAGCTGAGCAACACAGCGCTGCCCAGGAAAACTCTGAATGACAACCAATAAACTCTCTCTCTCTCTCTCTCTCTCTCTCTCTCTCTCTCTCTCTCTCTCTGTTGATTAACCCGAGCGAGGCTTCTAAATTGAACAAAGTTTGCGGTAATTATCATTGTATAATTCCGGTGCCATGGCAACATAGAGTCCCAACAACCAGTTTTGCATAACTACCCAGATGAGAAACTACTCATACGAGAGATTGGTTTGTTGCATAACGAATATGCAGATTTCCAGTCCACCAGTCCAATCTGTTTACCACAAACACTTCATAGTTCCAGAGGTCCTTTATTCCTCACACCGTTGGACTGCGGAACAGCCTCCCTGAGGATGTTGTGTAATTAGAACCTCGAAAGTTCAAGCGAAGATACAGTGTATCACTACGTTGATAATATTCTCCTTGCATTTTAATACATTGCCATCTATTTATTAATTTTAATTTTTAATAAGTAAGCTCTCTTCTTTCTATCGTCTCTTACTTCTTCCTAATGGAGACCGTATTCTTTGGAACCTTGAATTTCAAGTCAGTGGCCCCTTTGGGCTTGGTCCATATGAATAGGGTTCATCTTCTGAATAATAATAATAATAATAATAATAATAATAATAATAATAATAATAATAATAATAATAATAATAATAATAATAATAATAATAATGACTGGTGAAATGGCCTGATGCAATGTGGCCAACGATGATGCAGCGCAATAAAGTGGTTAGCCCAAACTTTTCTGTCTTTGAAAAAGCTGTTTTTCTCGTTCTTTTATTGCAACACAAAACAAACAGAGAGATGGTGCGGTTGGTAATTTTGGATGGTTCTTCAATTAGCCTTTCACATCCGAAGTCTTACTGAGATTTTTCGTGAAAGAATGGTGTCATTTATCACAGTATAAGAGATTTTATCATAAGTTTTCGTAGAACTGTGAGGGAGGGATGGAGGGAGAGTTTGTGAAAAGGCTAGAATAGGATAGAATCGAATAGAATAAAATCTAAGCCAAAGGCCAAGAGGTGGGAACTGTGAGGTCTTTCAGCGTTGAAACGGAAATTGAGACTAAGAAGGTTTGAAAGGTGTAACAAGAAGAAAACCCCTCAGATGCACTATGAAACAATTGTTAGAAGACGGTTAGAGAAAGTAAGATGGAAGAAAGAGAATATGAACGTAGGCACAGTAAAAGGAATGAAAGAGATTGCAGCTTTGGGCCGAAGGGACGCTGCGAAGACCCTTAAGTGATGCTTACAGTGCACCACAGGAACTACCTCCCTACAGGGGTGATAAGGCTAAGGAATGTAATTATGAGAAGTGGTTTCCGCAGGAGAGATGTAGATATATAATATATAGGGAGAAGAAGACTAAAAGCACGTATGGGAAGAGTGAAGTTTATCATGGAGTCAGTAGGGTTGCAAGGGGTAAGTCCATGCGACAGACCAGTGCAAAAGAGCAATAAAACATGGAGTAAAGGCAGTTACGCATCCCTGATGACTTTCAATAAGGGAAGGTGAATTATGTCAATGGTTACGACAATATTCACGAAACTACGACAAGAAGACTGTTTAGTATATATGAACACTGTTAAGTTCTTCTCTCTCTCTCTCTCTCTCTCTCTCTCTCTCTCTCTCTCTCTCTCTCTCTCTCTCTCAGTTTGTCATAGAAAGCAAACTAATAAAGTCTGGATACACACAGAAAAAGTCAGAGATTTAATTTCAGCCTTATTCAGTTACGACAACTACGCAGACAAATTAGAGTATGATATAAAAATAATAATTTAGCTCCCAAAACCTATTCACGGGAAATTCATTTCAGTTCGAAAACTTTGGTTATTCTTCTGAATAGCAATAAAAAAACACACACACACGCACACACACAACAGGATTCGGCTGTGCACTATAGCCGTGAATTTTCTTCTCGTAACTAAAATGTCCGCACTGCCCGCACTGTCCATTATATTGAAGTGATTATTATTATTATTATTATTATTATTATTATTATTATTATTATTATTATTATTATTATTATTATTAATCAGGAGGTGAACTCTACTCATATGAAACAAGCCAAAAAAGGGACCATTGATTTGAAATTCAAGCTTCCAAAGAATATGGTGTTCATTAGAAAGAAGTAACAGAATGTAATGGCAAATACAGAAAGAGGAGATCAGTTATTATAAAAACAGATATATTATCAAATAAATAGATGAATGAAAATTTAAGTAAATTATAAAAAAAAAAACGAGGAGAATTGTATTTGGATAGCAATGCACTGCATCTTCGCTTCAACTTCTGAAGTTCCAATTGCACGACATCCTCGGGGAGGCTGTTCCACAGCCCAGCTGTGTGAGGAATAAAGTAATTCTAGCTAAAAACATTTGTGCAACTGAGGAACTATAACGCTCGGGCCAATTTCATTTACTGGAATATTTTAACTGTTTCCCGTGGAACGCCAAAGTTTGGGCTGCTTTGTCCCCTGACGATTTACAGAAGAAGAAGAATCCACTTGGGACTCTCACTAGTGGAAGATTCTGAAGCCTGGACGTAGCGACACAGCCATTTCATGAGAAGACAGTTGGGGCAGAGAACAGCAAAACAATAAGAGAGAGAGAGAGAGAGAGAGAGAGAGAGAGAGAGAGAGAGAGAGAGAGAGAGAGAGAGAGAGAGAGAATTATTTAACAATATGAATTCAAGTAAAAACGAATCTTGTTATACAATATTCATAGTGTATATAATAAACAGAATCAGACAGAAACAAAACACACGTTACTACACAGTGGCTGAGTGTAATAGTTAACGACAGCCAAAGTGTCAAAAAAGTCAAGGTGGGTGGGGGTAAGGGAGAGAGGAGTCTGATAAGGGGCGTGAGGTGAATAGAATAAAATATACAATTTAGGCCAAAGGCTAAGTTCTGGGACCTGTGAAGTCATTCAGCGCTGGAAGGGAAACTGGGAGTAAGAAGCCTTTAAAGGTGTAACAAGAAGAAAACCTCAGACTGTGGAGAGGGTGGAAAATATGATGGAAGAAAGAGATATGAATGGAGGTACAGTAAAAGGAATGAAAGAAGTTGTAGCTAGGGGCCGAAGGGTCGCTGCAAAGGCCCTTAAGTAAGGCCCACAGGTGTGAGAGGAAGAGGAAAACAATGAAGGAGACGGGATTTCCTTTAAGGACTCGGCATGAGGAAGAAGAGATTGAAAGAGATAGTTTCCCTTACAGACACTTTAGAAAGATGGGACCTAAAACAATAAATATGGAGAAATACGGAGATGATTCGCAGGAAGAGATAAACAGCAAGAAATACAGAAAAGGATGTGGTCGCCTTTGCAGACCATCCATAGATAATAGACCTCAAACAAGAAGTTTTATTTAACAAAATCGCCTTCACAGACAATGAGAAAGGAAAGAGAAAGACCTAAAACGCAGACAACTGTTTGAGAAGAAAGGTCCCCCACAACTCTTTTCCTTCCCTGTAGAACTCCTTAGTTCCAGAGGTTTTTTATTCCTCAAACCGTTGGGGGACTGTGGAACAGCCTCCCTACTGAGGATGTCTTGCAATTGGAACCTCAAAAGCTCAAGCGAATATGCAATGCATTACTACCTTTGCATTTAAATACATTCTTATCTGTTTATTAATTTATTAAATTATTTTCTCTCTTTTATTAAGAGAGATCTCTTCTTTCTGTATTTCCCTTTACCTCCTCTTACTTCTTCCTAATGAACACCTTATTGTCTGGAAACTTGAATTTCAAGTCAGTGGCCCCTTTGGGCTTGTTCCATGTGAATAAGGTTCATCTTCTGTAATAATAATAATAATAATAATAATAATAATAATAATAATAATAATAATAATAATAATAATAATAATAATAATAATAAAGTATTCGAAAGGAGAGAGGTTCCAGAACACAGATAAAGTCGTTCTTCACAGCGAGAACTCTTGTTTATAATGGAATATGTCAAATTTTGTTCAGAGGCCAAGCGCTAGGACCTATGATGAGGTCATTCAGCTTTGAAAGGGAAATTGAGAGTAAAAAGATTTATTTAAAGGTGTAACGGGAGGAAAACCTTACAGCTTCACTATGAAACAATTGTTGGGAGAGGATTAAGGAAAGTAAGATGGAGGAAAGAGGATATGAACTCCCGGAGGTACAATAAAATGAATGAAGGGGTTGCAGCCAGAGGCTGAAGGAAGGGATGCTGCAAGGAACCCTAAGCAATGCCTACAGTGCACCGCGTGAAGTCCACTGACGGCACTATCCTCCTACGGGGAGAAGGAATTTAAGTTACTGGACTACGCAGTCCCAAGATTACAGATTGCCAAGGACTTATGCAAACACAAAGAATTATGTACAACTTACAGTGAAGATAAGCATACAGTTGCAAATGTTAAATATAACACTATGCATGTAGGTTTTATCCTTACACTTCGATGAGAGCCTCTCTCTCTCTCTCTCTCTCTCTCTCTCTCTCTCTCTCTCTCTCTCTCTCTCTGTCTCTCTCTCTCTCTCTCTCTCTCTCTCTCTCTCTCTTCTCTCTCTCTTACACTATATCAGATTCACAGAATTATATATATATATATATATATATATATATATATATATATATATATATATATATATATATATATATATATATATATATATATATAGGAGGAACAGGATAGCCAGAAGACGTGGTAAAATTCCAGACATTATTATTTCTTAGAAGTTAACAGAGGCACAGCCGAGCTTTCAGGAAAACGTAACTCTTCCCATCATCAGGGTCACTTATCTATGGAATTACATAAAAAATAAAAAAAAAACAGTAAAAAACTATACCGATTGACTAAATCTAAAAGTATTAAAACAGTTATATATAATTGACAAAACTTTAAAATACATAATAATATAAAGTAAAAAGGAACATAAAAACCTAAGTTAACCAAGCAATAAGAAATCACGTACCAAACAGAAATCGTCAAATAAAATCACTGAGAAGATAGATACTGAGAGAGAAAAAAAAAACAATGAATATTCAAAATGATAAAAAAATGATGCTGTAGTACAAAATACTGGAGAACCTACTGTTCATGTCGTAGTTAAATGACAACTGGGCGAGTTAGAAGACTGCGAATGGAAGAGGGTGAAATGGTGTGAGGAAAAAAGAAGAAAGAAAAAAGCAGACTATGCAATGAACAATGGAACAGAGTGGTTTGGCTATTGAGTGTTGGTGATTGTTGTTTTAATATGGAGGACTCTAAAAGGGAAGCGAATGGCTATTTTTGTTTGTCCGAGTATTTGAAAATCACTGTATTGTATGTGATGGTGGCAAGATATAGCATGAAGTCTAATGGCACTATTTTCTTTTTTGCTTAAAGCTAAGCCTGTACGGTGGTAATTTTGGGACTTATGTGGGATGTACCAAGCGCCTACTTAAGGTGCGCATCGACTCTCATAGGGGTGTCAGCCACCGTACAGGCTTAGCTTTAAGCAAAAAGAAAATAGTGCCATTAGACTTCATGCTATATCTTGCCACCATCACATACAATACAGTGATTTTCAAAACTCGTACAAACAAAAATAGCCATTCGCTTCCCCTTTTTAGAGTCCTCCATATTAAACAACAATCACCAACACTCAATAGCCAAACCACCTCTGTTCCATTGTTCATTGCATAGTCTGCTTTTTTTTTTCTTCTTTTTCCTCACACCATTTCACCCTCTTCCATTCGCAGTCTTCTAACTCGCCCAGTTGTCATTTAACTATGACATGAACAGTAGGTTCTCCAGTATTTTGTACTACATTATCATTTTTTTTATCATTTTGAATATTCATTGTTTTCTCTCTCTCTCTCTCTTATCTATCTATCTCTCTCAGTATCTATCTTCTCAGTGATTTTATTTGACGATTTCTGTTTGGTACGTGATTTCTTATTGCTTGGTTAACTTAGGTTTTTATGTTCCTTTTACTTTATATTATTATGTATTTTAAAGTTTTGTCAATTATATATAACTGTTTTAATACTTTTAGATTTAGTCAATCGGTATAGTTTTCTTACTGTTTCTTTTTTATTTTTATGTAATTCCATAGATAAGTGACCCTGATGATGGGAAAAGTTACGTATTCCCAAAAGCTCGGCTGTGCCTCTGTTAATTTCTAAGAAATAATAATATCTGGAATTTTACCACGTCTTCTGGCTATCCTGTTCCTTCTTAAATTGAAGTTTTCTAGAAACGACAACATAACCAGTTATATATATATATATATATATATATATATATATATATATATATATATATATATATATATATATATATATATATATATATATGTGTGTGTGTGTGTATATATATATATATATATATATATATATATATATATATATATATATATATATATATATATATATATATATATATACATACATATACATATGTACTCGTACATATGTAGCAAGCTTCGTTAAATGCTCGTGAGTACACCTCTGACTTAAACGTGCTACATTAATAACATACTTCATTACAGTAGGTGCTAAACCTCATCTCCATACTGTTATTCAGCCGTCATGCGAGTGCATGAATCATGCAGAATTTATCATGCAACCCAACTTATAATATGACACTCACGTGAGGAGGGAAACTCGGAACTTTTCAGCACATAATCAGCTGGCTAATATTTAACAGTCACTCCCCACATTTCTTTCAACGGTGTAAATAGAGCAAAAGGTGACACTCACCTCTCACCAAATCCTCCACAGTTACGCAATGAACGTAGAAAAAGGCTGCAGCAAATGATGAAAGACTAAAAACACAGTAAAATGAAGCAGATATTATTCCAACGGCACCGAGCAAGTATACTTCCACCTACCCGTTATATTGGAACCGTTTCGCCGTCCCGAAGACAAGTTCCGTCAAATGACAGCTCCACCTCTGAAAGTGGATTATTTGGGGAACTGGTCCTTGGAAATCTTTCGGTTCGAATTTCCATATGAAGTTGGAGGTAGGCCTAACCAAATCCAAGCGTAAATGCAAAGGTTACTCGTAAAACAAAGTGATATTTACAATGCATCAATTTCACCAATACTGGAGTGGCTTCTCTCACGACAAATTGTGTTAACATTCAGTTCTACCTAGAATATACATATTAGCGAATTTCCGTATGAAGCCGGAGGTAGGACTAGCCAAATCCAAGGGTATATCACATCCACTATTATTATTATTATTATTATTATTATTATTATTATTATTATTATTATTATTATTATTATTAT
>NW_027100719.1:4388875-4436375 GCF_040412425.1 Macrobrachium rosenbergii | reverse complement strand
TTATGTCACCTGCAGGGTTATGGAGCCTGGTCGTTTACAAGATAGAAGAATATAAAGGGTGATGGGACTGAATAACTATTTTTTATTATGAGATTTTTTTTTTTTTTGCTTTACTCTTTCATGTCAATGTGTCTGGTGTATTCTGCCTTCTAGACGATGCTGCGAGATTTTATATTTCCCTCGATGACCTTGCCATGTATACAGTTTCACTAAGAAGTAACACGTAGAGAGGCTGGACAGCACAACTAAGGAGGGAAGCGGAATGGAGGTGAAGCAAAAGCCTAAAAAGTGGGTGCAGTTACGGGCTAAAGGAATGCTGTAACAAGCCTTTGTTGCTGCCCACAGTGCCCCACGTAAGGTGCACAGACGACCCTACCCTCTAACGGGGAAGGATAGGTAAGGACGACCCATAACGACCTTTGTTTGGGCAAAATACTCTCCGGTCAATAGACGCCCAGGTAACCATAAAATCACTTCGTCAGATCATTTGAGCTGAAGCATTATATCCCGTTGGGGGTTAGTGCCGTCTGTGTACCTCAACTGGTGCACTGTAGGCATTACTTAAGGTACTTCGCAGCGTCCCTTCGGCCCCTAGTTGCAACCCTTTTCATTCCTATTGCTGTACCTCCTTCCATATTCTTTCTTCCAGCTTACTTTACTCAACCCTCTCCTAACAGTTGGTTCATAATGCAGCTACAAGGTTTTCCTCCTGTTACACCTTTTAAACAGCTTACTCTGAAATTCCTTTCAGCGCTGAATGACCTCGTAGGTCCCAGCGCTTGGACTTTGGCCTAAATTCTATATTCTATTCCCCTGCTATTTAAAGGAAGATATGTTTCCACGTTCCACCGTATTGATGTTCTTTTGTTCCCCTCTTGTCATGATTTAGATTTGGAAAACTTCCATCATTTTTTCCCATGTTCTTCATTTTCTTTGTTATGTTGACTAAGTGGCTCTAAGTCCTTTCCTTTTGGAAGGAAGATATTCACTTTTAATTCGCATCATGTCGAAAAATTATCGTCTCACCGACCTTTATTCCCAATACATAGGCTCTTCATGCACGCGTTTTTTTTTTTTTTTTTTTTTAATCTCCGAAGACTTTCTTATTCCTTTCGGCTTCCTAATACTTTTAAAAAATGATGTTCATGGATCATCTCTTTGAATTAGGCAGAGGGGATGATTAAAAACAAGTAAAAGATGCGCCGAAGTTTCTTCGACGTAATCGATTTTTCTGTACAGGGTATAATGCTGTATGAAACTCTCAGCCACGGAACAAAAAACTTTCAGCCACAGCCAGGCGGTGGCCTGTTTTGTTGGCACCTGTAGCAGTGCCAGAATCACGATCATGGCTAAATTTAACCTTAAAGAAAATAAAAACTACTGAGGCTAGAGGGCTGCAGTTTGGTATGTATGATGATTGGAGGGTGGATGATCAACATACTAATTTGCAGCCCTCCAGCCTCAGTAGTTTTTACGATTTGAGGGCGGACAGAAGAAGTGCGGACGGACAGACAAACTATAGAAAAATAATTTAAGATGTATGATGAATGAATGTTAAACTGAATATTCAATATCCTTTCAGGGAATAATTAAATAAGGTTTCGAATAAAAACAGTAAATAATTAATATTAATATTGAAAAGAAAAATTAAATATTTAACAATATTAAGAAATTCGAAAAAATGCAAAATTATGTACACATAGGTTCGTTTTAGATTTCAATATCTGCCGTGAAGAATTATTGCTGTATGCACTCGGAAGAGGTTTGCCGTCGATGCCTTAATTGAAAATATATACTGTTCGGTATTGGATGCGATTAACCTCTCCTCCATACGAACACAAACAATCTGAGAATAAACACTATTTGTCAAAAACGAGCAGAGTATTGAAACGGAATAGAGCACTTTAATAAGACGAGTAGATCACTGAATCAATTAAGTCTAAATGAATATGCAAGAAAATTAATAAATGAATTTTAACTTGTAATTTAAGAAAAGTAACCTTGCCTCACCTAATGCTTTTGAAGTGGAGGCACGGCGATGAAGGTGAGTAATCCTTCCGCTGTTGTAAGTAATCCTTTGTAAGTAATCCTTTGGCAGATGTAGGTAAATATTCACTGCAATCTAATGGTAAGTGGTAGAGTCATGAGCCGGTAGAAGCTATGGCGATGATGTCCAGCTTATGTGTCGGTTAAAAAGGTAAGTCACTCCATGGATGATGAGTACCTGACCGAAGGTAGGATGTGTTACCTCCTTTAATGGCTGCTTAAGTACTGACTTCTCCTCTCCGAAAAGAACAGTGAAGTAAAGAACAGTAGATCACTCCTGGAGCGGAAATATGTAAACAGGCAGTATCAAAATGTTCAGTAGTTTAACTGCATTTTAAAGAGCAGTAAAGGCTTGGCAAGGTATTTAAACTAATATAATTATTATTTTAACATTAAATAATTATTATTACTTCAACTTTAAAGAACCATTATTTAAATAATTAAGTAATCAATATCAAAGCAATAAAATAATCAGCATTTGATTCAGAAACCTAAACGATATTAATTACTTAAAAATAGGTAATTTCCCAGTTTAAATGAAAACAAAAATATTAGTAAATAAATAAATATATACAAAGAATTAGAAAAAGTGTTAACACTATTTTCTAACACTCCGGCCGACGATGGAATGTTTGCCGAAGGTAAAACATTGCCATGTAGACAATGAATTGCATTAAGAATCATCTGCAATGAAAGTCTGTTTAATCCTTGCTTTGGCAATTTTGGCTGCCTGTCGCAAAGGCTTAGCTTCTGCTTGCTTTTTGTTTTCCTCTCTGATTGCATTAGGGACCCCACCATCATGAAATTCATGGTCCTCGACAGTCAAGAGAGGAATTAAAGATTCAGAATGATAATGTACCTTTGATCCATTTCCCTTTAATAACACAGCTCCGGTTACTTCTTCTAGTTCGTTTTCTTTTACGTCTAGAATTCGTGCCATGTCATAATTCGTTGGTTTTTGCCTGTGATCCCTAATGAGTGCAATGTCCCCCTCTTCAGCTTATGATGTTTCTTTGGAACATATCTGGACTTTTTATCGGTTGCTTGCTGTATCATCTGGGCCATAAACTCCCGTTGTATATATCCTCAACCTATCCCTAACTTTCCGGAGCTTGGAATAAGCATCTTTGATATGCTCGTGATCCCATGGAAGCTCGTCATCTGGAAGAGACTGGAGATCTGGAATAATATTTACAGAAGCTAGCTCATAACCTTTCAATAGCATTTCAGGAGTTATTGGAGCTGGAAATTCTAGGTCAATCCTTCGAAGGCCTTCTTTAAAAGCAATAGGCCTGCGATTTGCAATATGATTAACCTCTAATATCACAAATTCAAAATCTAATATAGACAAAACATTTTTCTTAACTGATCCATATATCAACTTCTTAACAATTTTGACACAGGATTCCACTAATGATCCTAGCTCACTGTGACCCTTAAAATATTGTTCGAATTGCAAACATGATATACCATTTGTTACCATATAATTATATGTAGCTGAATCTGACAGAAAGGCCTTCACAGTGTTTAATCCACGTACAATCTGCGATCCCAAATCCGAAAACACCTTTTCTGGTATTCCATAATCAAAGACGTGCAGCTGTAAGGCCCGTAGGAACATAGCAGCAGTCAAGTCATGACAAATCTTCAAATTTATAGCCCTACTCACATGCATATTACAATAAGAATCCAGACTTTCTCTTTTGCTTATTGTCCAATACTGAGAAGGGTCAATGTAATCTAAATAGACATAACGAAAGGGTATATTAGAAGGCATCAACCGGTCTTCTCTGTATGCACTCTGATTTAACTTAACAGGGCGACCATTAAGACGTTTACAAGTTATGCACGATCTAAGAACCCCTTGTATGGTTGAAAATGCATGAATGAGAAAATACTGCTTCCTTATTTCAGAAAGCAGTGTATAAAAGCCAGCATGTTTAGTGCGATGATGAACATCTAATATTATTGCCTTTGTCAAAGGGCTGGTCTTTGATAGCAAAATTGGATTTAGTTGTTCCCTGTTCATTTGGTTTTTACGAAAGCACTTGCTTTTTATTCTTAAAATTCCTTTCTCATCAACAAAAATGTTGAATTTGGCAGCAAGGTCTGGAATACTTTTCAGTGTTTTACCTGAATTAGAAAAGTACTCAAAAATTTCCTTAAATTCCTGATACTGATCAAATTTAACAAGGAACGATACTGCAACCTTGTGCAAGGAAACATCGTCAAGACATTGAATATGTTGATATTGCTTGGGGTTCTTCTCTTTCATCTTTCTTTTACAATTATTAAGAAATTGAAGAACATACCTGTAAATTCTGACAAGTTTTGAAAAAGATGAAAATTTATCAACCTCAATTAATGGGTTTTCTAAGAGAGTTGTTTCGCTGCACATTTCAGCCATATTGACATTAGCTATAACAAGAGGATTGGGTACCGACACTTTCAGTGCATCAACTGGCAGGTCATCAGACTTCAAAAAATGTGGCCCAGTATAAAAGTTGGACTTGCTCAGTAGATAGTAACTAACAGGACGGCTGGCCATGTCTGCTGTATTTTCCTGACCTTCACAAAATGAGAAGGTGATTTGAAATTTTTCGCATAATCTGGAAATAGTATGCAATTTGTTCTTTACCATAACAGAGACATTCTTCATTTTATCCAGTTTATTAAAATGTAAATTAATCCAGTTAAGACAAATAGAACTATCTGTGTACAACTCCATACCAACAATGTTAATAGGACATAAAGCACTAGGGCCTGACAATTCCTGTCTTAGGTCATGAAGAACTTCAACTCCAAGTGCAACAGCCAAAAATTCCAAGCAAGGGATAGATTTAGTGGCAACAGTTTTGTTCAGAAGCTTGTTCTTTGAAAGTACGAAACTTACTTTGCCTGAGTCGAGATTCTTCATATAGATAACTGTAGCATACATTTGCTTTGAAGCATCTGTGAAACCAATGAGTTTATATGAATCAGATCTCTTGCCCATACCTCGTGGTACTTTTATTTCAGGAGCAGAATTCACTTGATTAGTGATATTTGTCCATTCTCTTTGCAAATCCATAGTAAGGTGAGTATCCCAATCCAAATCACTCCTGTATTGTAGTCTCTGAAAAAATAGTCTAGCCCTATTTAAAAGTGGGGCATTAAAATTGAACACATCAAAATTAGAAGCAATGGTTGATAAAATCTGACGCTTTGTTGTAGCTTCTGGGTTCAGATTAAGTTTTATAGTGGCAAGGGTGTCACTATCTCTCATCCATGAAAGACCCAAAAGTTTCACTTTATCATCAATGGACGTTTCTGACATTACATCCAAGTCCTCTTGCAAAGAAGAGTTTGTAAAAAACTGTTGCAAGTAGATTTTGTAAGGAGCAAATATGCTTGACAAATTATTAAAAGCCCATTGGAGATCTTCAGTTGAATTTGCTGTCACAGCTAGGTTATCCATATAAGACAAACTGTATATCAACCTCTTCAACTTTTGCAATTCAGGAGGGTCTGTCTCTGCATCTACAATGAGAATCTTGTAGAGACCTAACATAAGTAATGCTGGGCTTGATTTAAGGCCAAAAGGTAGCCTGTTGTGTTTGTAAGCAACAAGTTTGTAATCTCCTTTGGTAATATTACGAAACCAATACAGTAAAAATCTCCTTGATCAATTTCCTTCAATCCAATGGACAAAAATGCCTTCTTTATATCAAAACATAGCAGATAGTTATCAAATCTAAGTTGTAGAATTGCTGTAGAAATCTTCGAATTCATACAAGGTCCCGCCAACATAGCCTGGTTATGACTGACAACTAATTTCTTATCAGAGCATTTCTCCTTTAAATTTGACAAATAGACTACGCGGCACTTTGTTGTTTCTCTATTCAAACGAAACACAGGCATATGAGGCAGGAAGCTGTAGAAAGGGTGGCTTTCTTTGAAGGAGTCCAAATCTGTAATTTCCTCAATAACACCCTCCTCTAACTGTTCTTTGAAGGTTTGATCAATCATCTGCAGCAATTTCGGTTGATGTTGATATTTAGTGCGAATAGACTTCAAAATTGCCACTGCTAAATTCTCATTTTTTGCAAGAAGATTAGAAACATTACTCTTCCATAGCAAAGTCTTCCGTCTTCGTTTCTTAATGTTGAATGCAATACAAAATCAATAATATCCTCATTTTCTTGATCCTGCTCATCACAACATTCAACTTCATCATCAAGAACATATTTACATGATAACAAGGTATCATAATCATCATTTATCGTACCTTCCTCGACTTCATCTTTGGCAATACGTCCGTGTTCACTACAACCCTGAACTCCACAGAGATCAACTGCAAAGGAATTTGAAATGGTACCTCTGCAATCACTTCCAATATCTATAAAATTATCAGAAACAGAGCGAGAGTGTTGGAGTTACAGCTTCTTTGGATAAGGCCGTGTTGGCTGAATCTGGCAAAAAGGTAAACTATCATACAACCTATCCAGATTACCCACAAACAAGACTCCAATGGGACTGTTAGGTATGTCGAAGGCATAGTAGGTTGAATTACATGTGAATTAGTGGGCAAATAATAATCATAGTCTGCCCCTAACAAGAAATCAAACTTATGAAAATTAAAATCATTTTCGACAAGAAACTCATCTGCCAATGAATATCCTCTAGCCAAAAACATATTAACAATTGGGGCTAAGCCCGACAATGAAAAGGAGGTCCTTATTCTAGGAATACAGACGGCATTTACCACTCTCAGGGATTTGCCTAATGTAAATTCAAATTGAACAAGTCTAGTAGAATAAGTTTTGGACCCATTAAAACCATTAGCGGTTACGAGAAAATGGTTTTGCAAGACATTACAATTACAAATACCAGCAATTTCATCTGTTACAAATGAAAGTTGGGATCCACCATCTTTCAAACATCTGATGGCATTTCCATTTGGTAGAGTGACTGCAAACGTAGGTAAAACTACGTTTGACTGACTTTTCGTTACATGGCTCATTCCATTATTGATAGTGTGTATTCCTTTTGGTGCTTGTGTTTTTTGTTCAGTTTTCTCGAACATACACAGGAAAGAGAAATGCAAATCAGAACAATATTTACATTTTGATTTAAAGTTGAAATTGCATTTCGAAGCATCATGATTGCCAGTACATTTGTGACAACGTTTAAGGCTTTTCAACTTGTTTGTCTTTGCCTTTGCATTAGGGAATTTCTCACAATTAAAAATTGCATGAGTAGCATGTACATTATTTGTAGTACATAATACACATTGCTTCAGGTTTATCTTTTCCTGAGGGGTTACATTAAGAGATTTAACATTTGAAGCACTAGATTCTTTGTTTGTGGCAGACTGTTTAGATTTAAAAACCTCTGTTGGGAGTTTGCATATCTCTTTACCACCTCAAAAATGTTCTCATGTATTACCTCAACTGTTGGATTAGTGGTTCTTGTAACTTCAGTTAAATGATCCCTAAATTTATCAGTCATGGCCTTAAGAAAAAAAATACTGCAACACATCATTGGTTGACATTTTCAAACTCTTAAAGGAGTCCATAGCCATACGCATGTCGCTGATAAACTTATATGGATCTGAATCATAACCCATGTGTAATTCTGTCAACAACTTCATTGCATCATGTTTCATATCATCTGATGAACCAAATGCTTTAAGCAACAAAGCTTTACCACTTTCATACTTCCTATCTTCAATACTTAACGACTGAATCAAGGTAAGTGCTTAATTTTTTAACTGTTTCTGCAACAAGACTAACTTACTATACGAATCAAGTTTCATCTTTGCAGTGATGTCTTCAAAATCTCTAAAAAGCGTTCAATGCTTTCCCCCTTTAAATGAGAATACACTGGCAATGGAATCTCTGGCATCTTTAAGGAAGAGACCTTGTTAATACCAGTTTCTGATCCTGAATTACCGGACACGTCTGTATTCAAAGCATGCAAACTTGCTAACGAAGTGCTTATAAGTACATCATATTCTTCATTGATCTCAAATTCCTTTGTCAATGCCCCCTCACCTTTTTCATTAAATATATGCTCGGCTATCTTCTGATTAAAATCTTCTACTTTTACCCTTAGTGATTTCAAAGTGTTAATGTACTCATTCCTAACAATTTCGCCAAACTCATTACAATGATCGCGAACAGCATTACAGCGTTTAGTAATCTGCTGCCGACAATGACCCCTTGTGGCGATAAGAAATTTGACATCTGACATATTTGAGAAGTTAATGAGCAAGAATATACACAAAATAATGCTACATTAATAACTATAGCACACACAGTACACCCTACAAAAACTATTGTGCTGTAAAAAGACTAGATACGCCTATCCGGAAAAAAATCCAACAATAAGCACGATGCAAGTGCCTGAATATGACAACATCGTATGCTTATAGATCAAAACCTCGAACAGCATATAACTTAATACAACACATATTAAGTTAACTAATACGCAACTATATCGCCAAAATCATTACAATTATCGTAAAAGGCATTACAATGCTCAGCAATCTGCTGTCGATAATATCATTTTGAAGCGATCAAGAACGCGTTACTTGATACCGAGAAATTAACGTCAGTACGAAAATACATAAACTAACGCTACAGAAACAAATTCAGCACATACAGTATGTCCTGCAAAAACATTGTAAAAATAGAAACTAGATATATCTGTCCGAAAAGATCCCCCAACAAGAAACATGATGCATGTGCCAAAATATGACCACATCGAATGCTTATAGACGATATTCTCGAACAGTATACAGTTAAATAACACAGAAAAGTCACTGGCACGAGCAAAAAACAAATTAATATTATTACCACTCTACGAGAAAAGTTAAGGAAAGAACGCTTAAAAAAATCACGTTTGACCCTTTAGCCGCAAAGTACAGTAATTAACATATAGAGTAAAGAAAATGGGCGGACACCGTTAACTGTAAATACCATACATCGCAACAATTTACTTGCTTATTAAATTTACTCGCTTATTAAATTTATCGTTGGGCGCCATATAGAATATGAAAACAAAAATATTAGTAAATAAATAAATATATACAAAGAATTAGAAAAAGTGTTAACACTATTTTCTAACACAAACAGCCATCTCAATAGTTGTCTTTTACAGAAAACTAAAAATGACAAATTTACGACAAAAATAATTGAAGTTTTTCGAAATCATTCTCACAACCAAGGGGAGAAATACACCAGTACGGGAGGGCGTGGATACAACAGTGTTGCATTTTTCCTTTTATTACATTCGTGTCCTTCTTCTACTTTGCTTGCAATTGCTTTCATATCTTATTTGCAATATTGCTCCCATATCTTGCTTGCAATTGCTTTCATGTCTTATTTGCAATATTGCTCCCATATTTTGCTCGCATTGCTTTCATATCTTATTTGCAATATTGTTCCAATATCTTGCCTGAAATTGATTTCATAGCTTATTTGCAATATTACTCCCATATTTTGTTTGCAATTGCTTTCATATCTTATTTGTAATATTGCTCGCATATCTCACTTCCAATGGCTTTCATATCTTGCTCGCAATATCGATCTCATATTTTACTTCCAATTGTTTTCATATCCGGTTTGCAATATTGCTCCCATATCTTGTTTGAAAATATTGTTTCCATATCTTTCTTACAGTATTGATCTCATATCTTGCTTGCAACTCTGATCTCATACCTTGCTTGCAATGTTGCTCTAAATATCTTGCTTTTCATATTGCTCTCATATCTTGCATGTAATATTGCTTACATATCTTGCTTGCAATATTGCTCCCATATCTTGCTTATCATATTGCGCTAGTATCTTGTTTGCATTATTGCTTTCTAACTTGCTTGTAATATTGCTCTCATATCTGCCTTGTAATTGCTCTCATATTTGCTTGCCATATTGCTCTTATATCTATTTTGCAATATTTCCCCCATATCTTGCTTGCAATGTTGCTCTTACATCTTGCTTGCAATATTGCCCTCGTATCTTGCTTGCAACCTTGTTTTTATATCTTGCTTGCAATAGTGCTCTCATGTATTTCTTGAAATACTACTCTCACATCTTGTGTGCAATATTCCTCTCATTTCTTGCTTATGAGATTCCTCTTACATCTTGCTCATGATATTCTATCAAATATTTCTTGCAATACTGTCCTCACATCTTGCTTGTAATATTACTCTCATATATTGCTTGCAATATTGTTCCTCCTTGCTTGCGATATTCCTCTCATTTCTTGCAAATAGTGCTCTCATATCTTGTTTACCATATTACTTTCATATCTTGTTTCCAATATTGGTTTCATATCAGGCTTGTGGTATTGCTGTCATATCTCACTTGCAATATTACTCTCATATCTTGCTTGTAATATTGCTCTGATTTCTTAATTTGCAATATTTCTCTTATTTCCATATCGCAATATTGCTCTCATATCTTGCTTGTAATATCCCTCTCCGGCCTTGCTTGCAATTTTGCTTTCGTGTCTTGCTTGAAGTATTGCTCTCATATCTTGCTTGCAACTTTTTTTATCTTGTTTTCAATATAGCTCTCATGTCTTGTTTATGATATTGCTCATATCTGGCTTGCAATATTGCTCTGATATCTTGCTTGTGATATTGTTCTCATGTTCTATTTGCAATGTTGCTCTCATATCTTCCTTGCAATATTGCTCCCATCTTGTTTCAATATTGCTCTCATATCTTGCTTGAATTATTGCTCTCATATCTTGCTTGTAATATTGCTCTAATTTCTTGCTTGCAATATTTTTTCTTGATTTCTTGCTTGTAATGCTGCTCTCATATATTGCTTGGAGAGCATAATGTTCAAGACTCTCATATCTCATATCTTGTTTGTAATATTCCTCTCCTGTCTTCCTTGCAATATTGCTCTCACGTTTTGCTTGCAATATTGCTCTCATATCTTGCTTGTGATACTGCTGTTATATCTTGTTTGTGATATTGCTCTCATATCTTACTTGCAATTTTGCTCTCATATCTTTCTTGACATTACACTCATATCTTGCTTGAAATATTGCTCTCATATCTTGCTTGTTATGATTCTCTCATATCTTCCATGCAATATTGCTTTCATATCATGCTTGCAATTGTTCTCATGTCTTGCTTATGTCTTTGCTCTCATGCTACTTGCAATAATGCTCTCACATATTGCTTGAAATGTTACTCTCATATCTTGCTTCCAATATATCTCTCATATCTAGCTTGCAATATTGCTCTCAACTCTTGCTTCCAATACTGACCTCTTATCTTGCTTGTAATATTACCCTCATATCTTGCTTGCGATATTGCCCCATATCTTGCTTCCAATATTGCTCTCATATCTTGCTTGCAATTTTTCTCCCATATTCTGCTTGCAATGTTGCTGTCATGTCTTGCTTGTGATATTGCTCTCGTATCTTACTTGTGAAATTGTTCTCATGTCTTGTTTGCGAAATTGCTTGAAATATTACTCACATCTGGCTTGCGACATTGCTGTCGTGTTTTGCTTGCAATGTTGCTCTCTTTTCACCGTCTTAAGAGCTAAATGATCAAAGTGTCACAGTACTTGGCTTGAAGGTCGAAATGTCGTATAAATGAAAGCTTCTTAGCTCCCGTCAGGCAACCTCTTGTCATATTCTGGCGTGTGGAAATCTTAGATCATCCGACGGTACAGCTCAATGGTTTTCTTTCCCTTTGCTTCTAAGATTTTGGATGGTGCATCTACTGACCTCTGAGTTTTAGATGTAAGAATAAAGACATTTTCTCTTTAGATATACAACCATTCATTTTGATATGGTTTATGGATGTAGATATCCCACTTGCTTTTTTGTCTCAATTATCCGCATTAAACGTGAGGTTTTACGTTTAATAGTATGGGTAAAGATAACGTTCCTTTGTCTTGAGAAATTATTTAGGGAAGATGAAAATGTTCTGGATTATTTACTAATTTTTTTATTTGCACAGTCCATGTTGTATATGATTCATTTGAGATTTTCTGTCAGGCATTACTTTAAGGTTCTTTGCAGCGTCCCTTCGGCCCCTGGCTGCAACTCCTTCCGTTCCTTTTTTACTGTACCTTCATTCACATTCGCTTTCTTCCATCTTACTTTCCACCCTTTTCTAACAATTGTTTCATAGAGCAACTACGAGGTTTTTCTCCTGTTACACCTTTCAGACCTTTTACTCTCAATTTTCCTTTCAGAGCTGAATGACCTCATAGGCTCGGCCTTCGGCCTAAATTGTATATAGTGAACGTTCCTTGATGACAGAATCTCTTTAGAAGGAAGTCCTTAGCCAAAGGACTGCAGTGAAGGATTTGACTTTGTTTGCAAACAGTCTCGTAATTCTTTTAGATTTTTCAAGGTTCCTTTGCTAAGCGCTTCTTTCACTTTGCCTGGGTTGGTTGCTGTTATCTGTTCCTCAATTTCTTTTTGAGGTCATGCGTACAAGCGATTATGGAAGTAGAGCAAGTGAGTAAAATAAAATATACAATCAGATAAGCGCTCAAGATCTCACATGTAATATATATATATATATATATATATATATATATATATATATATATATATATATATATATATATATATATATATATATATATATATATATATATATATAATATATATATATATATATATATATATATATATATATATATATATATATATATATATATATATATATATATATATATGTATATATATATATGTATATATATATATGTATATATATATATGTATATATATATATATATGTATATATATATATGTATATATATATATAATGTATATATATATATATATATATATATATATATATATATATATATATATATATATATATATATATATATTACCCTACAAAGAGTAATCCCATCGCTTACCTTTTAAAAAGTCAAGAAGTCCCATCTACTGGTAGCTCGATAGTGACCGCCTCAGAGTGGCTACTGGCGACGTACATTTGTACATACACACACACATTCTCTCTCTCTCTCTCTCTCTCTCTATAGTCCTCGCTGGGTGAGCGGGTTCCGTTCTCAGCTACCACTCTGTTGGGCACGAGTTCGAATCTCCGACCGGCCAGTGAAGAACAAGAGGAATTTGTTTCTGGTGATAGAAATTCATTTCTCGCTATCTTGTGGTTCGGATTCCACAATAAGTTGTAGGTCCCGTTGCTAGGTAACCAATTGGTTTCTTAGCCACGTAAAATAAATCTAATCCTTCGGGCCAACCCTAGGAGAGCTGTTAATCAGCTCAGTGGTCTGGTTAAACTAAGATATACTTCTCTCTCTCTCTCTCTCTCTCTCTCTCTCTCTCTCTCTCTCTCTCTCTCTCTCTCTCTCTCTCTCTCTCAGGTCTATATAGCAAACAAGCATTACCTGGAATAATTTATTTGATAATAATCTAACATAACTGGATTGCAAGGAACAAGAGATGAAATAAATGGAATACTAATGTTCACCAGATGATCAAATATATTAAGGACCACTATATTCAACTAATTATTCTCTCTAAATAATTTCCCCACAATAGTCAAAATAAGTCAAAGTCCAGTATATTCCCCCAATGAGTACATACATCTTATGGCTCTTCCTCAGCGAAACATCTGAAGAAGTCAAATAAAACCCTTTATTAAACAAATGTATAAAAATAAAGAAATGGGAATTCCTCCCATGTTACTTATAAAGCAATGCACATTGTAAAAAGAGCCAGATACAAATGAGATATATGTTAAATGAAAAGAACAATCTACAGTTTGGGAAATCTTAAATGTTTCCTACCTCCAAACAGCAATGTTCGCAGTCTCAATCGACTGGTCTCGAACTACAGAGCCTTCACCGAAGGCTTCTATCAATCTCGGTGTTGATCTTCAAATGATAATTTGTTTGGTGACTACCACCTTCACACCCTGGGCTCCGCCCCAAAAATCTCACATTTGAATGAATTCTCCGGAACCCAGACATTTCCGACGAACAAACTCACAAAGTCTTGTCGCCTGGCAGGGATATTCTCATGTCTCAAGAATATCTGACCCATTTGACACTCGCACAGTTTTCATAATCAGGATGTGTGCCAGACACCAGCCAAGCATTCTCTCAAGACCTCACATATATATATATATATATATATATATATATATATATATATATATATATATATATATATATATATATATATATATATACCACTATTACCGCAGTGAGAGTCATTTCTGCAGAGGCCACCATGTACTCATGGTTGGAACATTTGTAATAAATTTAGTATGGAAAGGAGCCCGATTATGTACCTAACATCTTCCTCACATCCTAACCAGTCAACGTTTTTGAAGTAAAGATATACTGTCACAAATATATCTTTCCCATGAACTAAAACATGCTGACTGGTTAACAGCCGAAGATTGAAACTGGTCCTCAAAAGGTACAGTCTCTCACTGTGACTCCCATACTATTACTGCACATTAAAACCACTAGGGAAAATCGTATGAAATAACTATGAAACGATTTTTAATTTACTAACTGTAATTTCCAAACAACCCCTATCAGAAACATCACTTTTAAAATCCTGATAATATATGATACAAATTCTCCCAGTAAAAATTACCTGGCTGAACCATACAGATATGCTGAGTTCATTAAAATCGATTCTAAAGACTCAAGAGGTAAAATATCTCCAAAATTCATCCCTTAGAATATCAGCAACCACTGGCTTAACTGTATTTGAATTTCTGATAATACAGATTCTGCTTCTTTCTCAATATTCAACAAGGTAATTTGACAAGAAGACAAAACTATCGAGACTTCTAAGTCTCCCTCCCATCCTATCAACTGTAACCAATAACCCATTTAAAGATGTCCCACTGTCTCAAAACCCTCTGTAATTTTCTCATCACTATCTTGTAAAGTCATCAAAGTTTTTTACCTGGCTAGCTAATTCTTCTGGATTACACTGTTCAATTTTCACCAAATTAGCAATTGACATACTTAGCAAACGTTCCCATGACCATAACGGCTCCACTAACAATGGCGCAGCCCTCTTACTCCTTCAGAACTCCAAGAGAAGTCAAAGAAAGAACCTAAATTTGGAAGCCATGTTAAAGTCTTCTTAATCTTATCCTGGACCCTAACAGCTGTGGCATTAAGTTCAGTTAATCCAACCCCAACAGATCAGACAGATTCATCCTGTATTCATCTCATCCAATAAATTCCTAACAACTGAACTTGTCTTTGGGATGCTGGGATGCTTTAAATCCCTTGCCAAACATATCTCAAGGAGGCTGCTTCAGACGACAACCACACATCATAGTCTTCTTTCTATAACACCCGGCCTAACCTCACTAAGGAATTAGCTCATGCCACGACCTAAAGTTACCAGATCCTGAAAAAAAGAAAAACAAACAGATCTCGAAAGGGGAAAAAACAAACCCATGTATCTATAAAACTCTATGGCATTTTTGCACCTAATTTAACCAAGTTTTTCCCTCAAGATATTATTGCAAAACACAAAAATGGGAAGTCGTCCAGGTTGTTTGGTTAGCACATAAAAGGGAGTTCGAGCAAAGCACAAATAAAGAACTCAGACTATAGATTTGTATAACTGGGACAGACGTCCTCCCCAGTTTAAAAAAAAAACAAATCACACAAAAACTCATTAAAAGAAAACAAAAGAGGGAGAAAAAAATATCAGAAAACAACAGTACATCACAGGAATTAACCCACAAGATTCCCATTAACCTGTCTTTTAATTTTAGATATATGGTCAACTGAGACACTTAACTTTTCATCCTGAACAACAAATCTATTCCCCTTCTGTACTTCTACAACCCGAAAAGGACCCTCAAATTTAGGACCTAGTTTATAATTCAAAATTCCTAACATTTATTTTCACAAAAACCCATCTAAAATCTCTTAAAGAAACTTTAACTCTATCTGGCTTTGAATTGCTCCTGTCAACCATATCCAGAGTTTTCAACTCAAGATTCTTATCAAGATGCATATCTCTTCTTTAGCAGTAACAGGATTTAACTGTATCATCACCCAATGGAATAGGTAGTAAATTGAATGTGCCCGCACTGGTAGCCAAACAGCGTCATATTGGGAGACATTCCAATGGTATCACTAACCATAGAATTGATGCTATGCTGAACCTGTGAATATATCAATCCCAAACATCATTGCCCCCACAGTCATTTGAGAGCCTCAATTACCTTTCCTATTTGCCCATTCACATAGCCCATTAGCTTTTGGTCTATAGGAATAATAGTGACTTTCTGAATGCCCATTACATCCGGCAAGACACTCCAACATCTTGTTCACAAATTCTCTCCCATTATCTGTAATCAGCACCTCAGGAACCCCATAACAACAAATATATCCATTAAAGAATGTGCGACTGCCACACCCTCCACTGTTTTATGCTTCAAAGGAAAAAATCTCTACAAACCTAGTTAATCTCCCCAACAACCACCAACAGGTGCCTATGGCCAGATAACTAGATTCACAGAAATTGGAACAGATCCATATGGACCCTAGAAAAATGGGGGAATTAATGAACCCAATTTACAAGAAACGACCCTTGGCTTACATGCACAAAACTGAACAACCTCTCACAAAGTCTTCCACTGACATGAGCATATTCTTCCAAAAGAATTGTCCCCCATATATTCTGATACGTCTTCAATACCCAAATGCAGACTGCCAGACCTACAATGAACAATAGAACCTCCAAACTGAAACACCTAGGGTACTAAACTTCTAGGGACAACTATTTGCATCCTATCACCCTTATCCTCACTATTTCTCAGTCTGTATCTAATCTTCCTAACTAACAAATTACCCTCTAATTCAAGACCTGCAAAAGGCAACTTATAACCCTTCCTAACTAATTTCTCTAAGAAACGTTTTGTGCTACAAAATCTCATCCTCATCCTGTTTAGATTCTACTAAACTAATATCCCAGTCTATGCAATCTCCAGATACATAACATACATGAGAACCATCCGAATCAGAAAACTTCTACTAAGGGCGTCTGCTTCAACATTATGTCTACCTCTATAAACCTAAGCTTGGCATCAAAATCCCTGATTGTCAAATACCACCTAGCTCTTTAGGAAAGATCCAGCTTATTGAAAGATCCAACAATGGCTTATGATCTGTAAGAACCTCTACTTGATTGCCCATCAATAACATCTTAAAAATGAACCAAACTAGACACTACAGCAAAGGCCTCCTTATCCACTACTGACCATAGCCATTCATTACTACCCCATGTCTTAAACTTCCCTGCTGTAAAATGCAGTTGGATGGAGTCTTCCATTGAACTTCTGCATAGCAGGGCCCCTATGCCATCGTGACTAGCATTTGTCACCAAAGTGAAAAGACTCAAAATCAGAAACTTCAACACTAGGAATTAACTAAAGCATCCTTAATATTCTGAAAGGCTGACTGCTGTCCATCACCCATACAAACTGTACATCATCCCCTCAGACATCTGTCAAACGAGATGCTAAAGTAGAAACTCCTTCTGAAACCTAGGAAAAAATCCAGCCATGCCCAGAAAGACTGATCTGTTTCTTTTCCTGAGTAGGAAAATCTACAATTGTCTTAACTTTATCCTCATTCACTCTAACACCTCTTTAGAAATGACATGACCCAAATATACTTCCCATCTGCTTCTTCAGAAATTACATTAGGTAATTTTATCTTCAAACCCGCTAACCTAAGCCTCCTAAAATCTTTCCTAAGAACCTCTAATGTTCCTAACAGAATCAGTGGCAACCAAGATATCATCCATATACACAAAATGGACTTCCTAACATCCCATGGAAAACTGTATTCACTAGCCTAGTAAATGTCATAGGACTGCCTGATAAACCAAACAGCATCCACGTGAACTCATAATGCCCCTTCGCAAAGAAACGGCATTTGTGACTCTCCTCGCTACAGGGCATTTGCAAGTACCCTGCATTAGATCAAAGGAAGAATGGGCCATTCTGCCTCTAATTTCAGCAAATAAATCTGGCAAACATGCCAGAGGGTAACGATCAGGAATGGTTTTCTTGTTCAACTTCCTACAGTCCACAAACCAGGACTGAACTATCCTTCTAGGCACTGCCAACAACGGAAAATTAAAAGGCGAGAGACTGCCTAACAATGCCTTCCTCCTCCTCCCACTTATTAACCTCTTGCTCTACCTGTTCTCTAATCTTTAAAAGGAATCCTATATGATGGAACAAAAATAGGTTTAGTCTTATCATCTAACTGAACCTTTGTTCCAAATCAACTGTTAATTCTAACTTATCCCCTTTGAGTGTGACTATCTCCGCAAATTCAGAGAACATTTTCGATACCTAAAAATATTTTTTTAAATCAGCATTGGCTAAATTATCCTTAAAAACCCGCTCTCCTAGCCTGTAAATCTGCTTGAAAACTCCGAAAATCCCCGGACAATAGCAACTGAATTATCTTCCTAGACTCCAATCTGTGTCGATTGCATAAATACTCTTCGATAATTAGGAATTGAATCATTATAGTTATAGTACTCCCCACCAAATATCTCCCTGAACTCGACACCTTGTTTACAGAACCCGTACACACTTACCCCTTTCAGCTTGCTACACTCATCCACACACACCCTGTCTGGATTTATGCACCTTTTGTACTCCGGAACTTTCACCATAGAAACCATACCAGGACTATTACATAAAACTCAAGTGTTCTCTTAATCAATTATATTTACATAAAATAAACACAGATCAGAAGAATGACGAGTCATAATAAGAGACCTTAACTAAATGAGTGAATCCTACACAGGAGATATATTCTACCGATGATGTCTTCATAGCAGGAACATTTGCAGAGGGTAGATTAAGAGAGATGGCATAAGGCCACTCCGCATGGGATAGAGCCGAGTGGTTCCACAGCCAGGGCTGATCTGCTAGACATGCAAGAAGGTTACTTGCAAGAATAATAAGACGTTCAAAAGGAAGGGAGGGAATGCATAGATGGTGCCAAATAACTCAGTTCAACACTAAAGGCATAATTACGTCAACACTTGATGCTCCAACACAAATTACTGAAGGTGATCGCTCAATGGAAATAGAAAATAAATCAGACAGAGAAATAACAAGATCGTGACTGACTAATAAACCTTATTCTGGTACATTACCTTTGTCAAGATGGCGGTGTCCTCGTTCAATAGGGTGCCGACGCTGGAGGAAGGAATTAAGGGGATGCCACGACAAAAGTATTCTGGTTCAAATCTCGGGATCGAACACATGGAGGGTACGAGGGACAGGCCAAGGTGAGGACATCTGTCCTTGGTGGAGTTCTGAGCGCTTCTCTCTCTTGACTGCTGTTGCATCATCTATTTCTAACCTGGGGGGTTATGCCTGGGCATCCAGATATATGGCGCAAAGGTCAAACTTCGCCTCGTTTTTCTATAGCGAGCACGTGGCATCCAGTCAGGCTTCGTGGAGAGGTTACCCTGACCAAGCTGAGCGGTGCCAACTCTCTCTTGCCTGGGCTCCCTTGCACGTTGTCTGACGCCGCGGCCGTGCGCCGTCCAGGAAGGCATCTTCGAAGGTCACCTGGATATAAGGCCTTAAGCAGTCATTCTGAGCAGAGAGAAGGATTAAAGGCTTAACCATTTTGGGAATGAAGAAGAGAGTTGACGAAGGGGCAAATGAAAACCCACAGAGTATTTTACTCACTTCTCACTATAAAAAGTGGCACAATATCACAATACTTTATATTAGGAAACAAGTATTCACCAACTAATGTTATGGAGCTCTCCTTACCGAAGCATGGAAGCTGTTAAGTCACTTTTCCCCAAGGATCAAAAATAAACATAAGTAATTTTACAATAACTCACTAGCGGTGCTAGAAACAAGGACAAAATTGAAGTCTGGAGACAAAACCCAACAACAGACAGGCAGTGGTGGAGGCTTAATATAAAGGTGACAATTACAAAAGATGTCAGACTTGACATTCCTCCCTTTTGAGAGTAAAATTACTATCCAAGACTATTTTAAGAATATAACTAAAAAGATTGAGATTTATACAATTCAAGTTAATGTCTCTCAACTCTAGGAGCCGAGGTTGACGCGATAGAGCATCGCGATGGTGTTCTGTGATCCTGAGATTTTCCTCACTTGATGTTAAATGAGGAGAGGATGTAGGACCATCTGAGGAGTTTCTGGTTGGTGAACTCTGCACGGTGGAGGAAACTCAGGGCATGTGGTCAGAGTAGACAACAACATTGTCTAGGCCTTCCAGATACGGGACGGAAATGTAGCACCGTGTTGATTATACTGAATAATTCTTTTCTACTGTAGCCCATCTGAGTTGTGCCCCTTTGAAGAATCCAGAATGATGTAGCTATGGGCAAGAGTCTCTCCAACAGAGGCAAGGAGCAGCACCATCACCACGATTTGTAAAAAAGAACACCACCAAAACCGATGTTGCTGGCATCTACCTGAAGATAGAAAGGTTTTGGTAAGTCAGGAGCTTGTAGAAGTGGCTTTGAAATCATAAATAGTTTTTAGCTGATTAAAGGCCCTGTTATAATTACATGTCCACTTAAAAGGTACTTTGGTTGAAGTTAGAGCAAAAAGTGGAGCAGTGATTATTGAAAAGTTTGGGCAAAATCGGGAATAGTATGACACCATGCCTAAAAATGTCTTAAGCTCTTCCTATTCCTTGGTTCTGATATTCCTGGATGGCACAAATGTTCACATCCTTAGGGACAATAGTGCCACTGCCTCTGATGTGACCAAGATAGTTACCTGACCTTTACCAAAAAGGAGCTCTTTTGCAAGGTTGATGGTCAAGTTTCCTCTCTTAATCTTTCGAAGAGGGAAGTTAGTATTCTCAGGTGTTCTTCCCAGGTAGTGGTTGCTATGACAGTATCGTCCAGGTACACATACACATGGGGGAGTCCCCCGATGATGTCTTGCATAGTCCTCTGAAATGTAGCTGGGGCATTGGTTAGGCCAAATGGCAATACATTATATTCAAATAAACCAAAGGGAGTGATAAACGCTGGAAGCTTCTTTGGCCCTTTCTGTTAGCTTAATCTGGTAGTAGCCTTTCAGTAGGTCTATTTGAGTTAAATATTTGGCATTACTGACAGAATCTATTATATCAGTTATTCTGGGCAATGGGTAAGAGTCTTTGACAGTCTTTAAATTAAGTTTTCTATAATTGGTACACATGTGGTAGGTATTGTTGGCTTTCTTACCAGAATGCATGGAGAAGCCCATGGGGATGTACTGGGCTTATGAGGTTATGTTCCAGTAAGTATTCCACTTCCTGTTTCAAGATAGGCAGATGGCGATGAGATACCCTGTAAAAGATTGTCTGATTGGTTTTGTATTAGGTTCTAGTACCACATCATGCTTTACTTTGGTGCAACTTCCAGGCCTATCTGAGCAAATTGATGCATACTTGCTAATGAGTACACTCAAGTCTTTCTTTTGATTGGGTGAACAGTCTAGGAACTGTGGAAGGGACTTTAGAATCTCTGAATTGTTCATGTCCTTCCAAGACAAAGTAGACTTCACACTGAAATCAGTCTCGTCATCCTCATGGCTCACCTCTGTATCAACTTCGGTAGAGTCTGCATCTCATTCTGTGACCTATGATTAAGAGGCGTTAGTAAGAAAAACTCTGCTTGGCAGATTTACAGTCATGAATTACATGATTAACTATACATGTGGAAGATTCATGATAGGGTTTTATCAAGTTCACATGTACAAGCTGAGTAGACTTACGTCTGTCAGGAGTTGCAATAATATAATTTGTTTTTGTGGTCTGCCTGATAATCTCATAAGGTCCCATGAATTTCTCTCTCAAGGGGAGCCAGGTATGCAGTGATATAACAGCACCTTATCTCCACACTTAAACTCTCTTACCTTTGCCTTCTTGTCATATCTATCCTTCATAAGCTCTTGAGCATGCTGAAAGTTCTTTCGAGCGAAGGCATGGATATACAACAAATTTTCCCCTCCAAGGTCTTCAAGTATTGGGAAGGCTTACCTGATTTTCTTTCCTAGAACCTTTTTTAGTATCTGTTCTTTTATCATGCTTTAGGTTGGACCTGAGGTCTTCGTCCAAACATCATCTCAAATGGAGAAACTCCTGTAGACTCATTTGGTACGCTACGAAGTGTGTACAGAAGCAAGTCTAGGTCTTCATCCCATTCCTTCTCCGTTTCCATTCCGTAGTGTTGTAGCAAATTCTTAAGAGTCTGATGTACTCTCTCTAAGGCCCCATTGGACTGAGGATGATAGGCTGAAGAGAGAACATTAAAGATGTTAAACTGATGGAGAGCACTCTGGAACAATGTACTGGTAAAGTTGGTACCCCTATCACATTGAAGTTCCCTAGGAAAACCAAACAATGTAAAAACTTTAATTAGCTGTTGGATAATGGTTCTAGCAGAGATATTTTTAAGTGGAAATGCTAAAGGGAACCTAGTAGTGGGGCAAAGAACACTTAGTATATATTCATTACGCCGGCTAGTTTTTGGCAAAGGCCCAACACAGTCTATAATTATTTTATCAAAAAGGTGTATTAGGGACCACAATGGGCACTAGAGGGCTGGTGGTATCTTTTTCATTAGGCCTTCCGGTAACTTGGCACACATGACACCTCTCTACGTAAACTCTTTACGTCCATCTTCATTCTGGGCCAGTAGAAATCTTCTAGGAGGCGCCTGTATGTCTTTGTGACGCCTAGATGACTCTCAGCAGAGTGAGCTAATTTCATGATTGAAGATCGGAGGCTGCCAGGTACAACCAGTTGATGACAGTTGCGCCACGAGTCTTTGTCAGTCAGTGTAGGAGACCTGTAATGACGCATGAGGATATTATTCTCTAGATAAAATAAGGGTAACTTATGGCTCTTATCTGAGGGATTTTTAATCTTGTTGAAGCAATCCTTAAGGCTATCATCTGATCTCTAAAGATTGACGAAATCATCATGATGGAGACCAACCAAGTCTGCTAAGCTTGGCGAGGTGTTTGAGGTGTCGTCATCAGTGGGAGCTCCAATTGCAGCTTTAGTAGCAGCAGAACGAGTGGTGGCTTGACAAGGTAGAACTTCCTGTTGGTTCTGCTCATTTTCTTTAACACACACTGGTTGAGAAATAATGAGATTAGGTAAGACAGTTCCTTCAGCTAAATCATTTCCTAGCAGAATATCAGCTTTCTCACAAGGCAAATCTCTATCCAGTAAGGCTACTTCGGTTCTTCCAGTAAAGTAAGGGCAATCTATATACATATTAACCATAGGTAACACTAATTTACTGGATAAATCAGTGATGGTAACATATTTATTAGTAGGCTGGGTCAGAGGTTTCAATTTACCACTTACTATAGTTTGTGACGATCCTGTGTCCCTTAACAACTTTACAGGGTAATTATTGACAGTACCAGAGCAAAGGAAATCCGAGAAGTCATTTGTGACTTGAGAACAATGGAGAGCAATCCTTCTTTGGCTTTTGCTCTGAGTAGTCTCTGGTCTGTTCCCTGCTGTTTGCTGAGAAGGCTGCATAACCTTAGAAAATTGACATCGGGGGGGTTAGGACAGTCTTTTTTATGGCATGTCCCTTCTGTTTACAGAAGGAACAATAAATATTTATACTTGCCTGATCTGTAGAGTTATGTTTCTTGACCTTATGGATGAGGTGATATTCATCAGCAAGAAGAGCCGCTTTCTTCCCCTCCTTCTCCTGCCGTTCTCTGATGTACATAGAAATGTTGGAAGGAATTCTCCTCAAAAACTCCTCTAGTACCATTAAGTTCTGTAATTGTTCCAAGGTAGTTATGTTTTCAGATTCTAACCATTTTTTAAACTGTTTTAATTTGACCTGAAACAATTCCAAATAAGTTTGAGTGGTTCCTTTTATGGAGTTCCTGAACATTTGTCTATACCCTTCAGCTGTAATGGTATAGGCATCAAGGACAGCTTTCTTCAGGACATAGTAATCTCGTTCCTCTAACATTTGCGAAGCTATATGAGCAGCCTTGCCTTTCAGTGCACTCCGAATGAGTAGAACATATTGTTCTTCTGGCCAATGCAAGGTTGTGGCTGTGTCCTCAAAAATACCAAAGAACACGTCTGGTTCTTTTTCATCAAACGGGGGTAGTAGTTTAAGAGCCTTAGTGAGGGAAAAACATTCGCCAAGCTCTCTCTCTTTACCTTTCTCGTCCAACCTGATATTGGCTAGCTGTCTCTCCATCTCTATCTTTTCTTCTCTTTCCTGTCGTTCCAAAGCTATCATCCTTTCTTTCTGCTCATATTCAGCTTGACGAGCTGCCTTTTTCTCTCTCTCCAATTCAAGCTGCAACTTGAGCTTCACCAATTCTGGATCCTCTATAGCCTCAGCTACGCCTCTCCCTAATGTAAGGGGCCGAAGGGAAGCAGTTTCTTCTGATGAAACAGAAGCTTTGGCTACCAGGAAATGCAAAACTCTACCCAGCAGTTCCGCTTTCACCATGGAGGGCAATACAGGAATACCTGCTTGCTCAGCAATCTTTCGCAGGTCGTTTTTCTTGGCATCTTTCAACGATAAGAGGTGCCCGTGAGGGTCCTCAAAAAACTTCTCCATGTTGAAAGACATGGTGGATCACGAAAAGCACTTTTGGTCCACTACGAGCACTATCCGAGTCACTGTCACCGAATCACTGCATCACTATCGCTAAACCACTGAATCACCAATGGCTAAACCGCAGAAGTATTAAATCTCTATCCCTTTATGGGTTGATTCACCGAATCACTAAGCACTAGGTCAATAAATCACCGAATCATAGCACAGGGTCAATAAATCACCGAATCACTAAGCACTAGGTCAATAAATCACCGAATCACTAAGCACTAAGCACTAGGTCAATAAATCACCGAATCAGGTCTAAGCACTAGGTCAATAAATCACCGAATCACTAAGCACTAGGTCAATAAATCACCGTCAATAAATCACCGAATCATCACTAGGTCAATAAATCACCGAATCACTAAGCACCAGGTCAATAAATCACCGAATCACTAAGCACTAGGTCAATAAATCACCGAATCACTAAGCACTAGGTCAATAAATCACCGAATCACTAAGCACTAGGTCAATAAATCACCGAATCACAGCACTAGGTCAATAAATCACGAATCACTAAGCACTAGGTCAAATCACGTCAAATCACTAACACTTACTGTCACGGGTATGAATATATTCCCACTTTAAAGAAATATATACTAATAGACAATAAAGATTTCACCGAACTGCCTCTGAACGTTACCCTAACGAAAGCACAGAAACAAGACACGTCACTAAGTTTTACGAAACTATCACTAACTACGCACGATGCACTAGTTAACGTCACCTTTCACAAAAACTCACTTAAGTATACAAGAACCACTAATTAACATACACTGGAGGTAGCACAACGTTACTTTCACTAAACTATCACTTTACTATGCAAAATACACTAAGGAACGTACACTGAGGTTGTACAAAGTCACCTTCACAAAAATCACTTAACAAAGCACTAGGAAAACGCGTTCCTTGGTTCTCGTATTCTGTAAAAGAGGGACAGTAATCCCTGAGGGAAATTAATCCCTGAATGATGAGAGGGGATGGTTACCCTAAGTGGTCCAATATGTCTGGGGTGACTAAAGAACGCAATAGCGATAGTCAGCAATGTCAAGGCAACAGAACGGCGACCAAGTACCGATTCCTTGCACTGCACTTCCTCCAAACAATCGGCAAGAGGGGATGAGTACCCTGTGAAGGAAATTAATCCAGAAGCATTCCAATACGTCTGGGGTGACTAAGGACCGCAAAAATGCGATAGTCGGCAACGTCAAGGCAACAGAACGGCGACTAAATACCGATTCCTTGCGCTGCACTTCCTCCGAACTATCAGTAATACTTGCGATGACGTATACAATACGGCACCTTGATCGCAGAAGGGAGAGCTCAACAACGGTGGAGGTATTACAATTGATTGTACATTAACGGAAATTCACAAAATTCGATCACTACACTAACGAGCTTAAATCACTTCATATCACTTCATATCACTTAATATCACTTAATATCACTTCAGATCCCGGTCAGGCCCCCACTGTAGTGAATTTCCGTTTTTTCCTGATGTTAACCTCTTTCTTTGGCTTTAGTTGTCACTCGTGATCGAAAAATTATTATATGCCTCCAATGGTTACCGTAGGATAGATACAACCATAAGTACAATCAAAAGTATTTTACTCACTTCTCACTATAAAGAGTGGCACAATATCACAATACTTTATATTAGGAAACAAGTATTCACCAACTAAGGTTATGGAGCTCTCCCTTACCGAAGCATGGAAAGCTGTTAAGTCACTTTTCCCAAGGATCAAAAATAAACATAAGCAATTTTACAATAACTCACTAGCGGTGCTAGGAAAACAAGGACTAAAATTGAAGTCTGGAGACAAAACCCAACAACAGATGGCAGTGGTGGAGGCTTAATATAAAGGTGACAATTACAAAGATGTCAGGACTTGACATTATATATATATATATATATATATATATATATATATATATATATATATATATATATATATATATATATATATATATATATATATATATATATATATACATACATATATATATATATATATATATATATATATATATATATATATATATATATATATATATATATATATATATATATATATACATATATATATATATATATATATATATATATATATATATATATATATATATATATATATATATATATATATATATATATATGACTTTTTTTATCACATCACCGTGATTCATATTCAGTCAGTAAGCTACAAACGTCCTTTAATATCCAATTCGTTCTACCTCGGAAATAATATATTTTCATATATGATACCGAAGGGGAATTTTTTTAGTTGATAATAAATTCGTCGTCTTGTGGGCTCGAACGAGCGAAGACAAGAACTCAGGACTACAGTGGACGCATTTTAACCCACGCGGCCAGCAAGTGAGGTATAAGTGGATATCGTCTTCCCCTATACAAATCGCCCGTCGAACTCAGGTGTTTGTATTTGGAGACGATATTCACCCACCTCTGCCATGCTAACCACGTAGTGCGTTTGTCGCACGCAGCCATATTATGACTTTTTTTATCACATCACCGTGATTTATATTCAATCAGTAAGCTACAAACGTCCTTTAATATCCTATTCGCTCTACCTCGGAAATAATAGCTTACTTATTGAATATGAATCACGGTGATGTGATAAAAAAAACCCGTAGGCGTAACTCCCAGATGAACGACAGACCTATAATGATACGATAAGCTGCAAAGAATCTTTTAATATATGCTGAAGACCTCATTATGACTTACGAGGTTAAATAATCAAGACAGATTACAAAACATGGCGTTTCCTCTTTAAGATTCCCATTGAAGCGTAACTGGAACAGATAGGAACGGGAATGGGCTAAATGTCGCCTAATAAGGTAACAGAAGTCAGTTAGAAATTATTATTATTATTATTATTATTATTATTATTATTATTATTATTATTATTATTATTATTATTATTCAGAAGATGAAGAACCCCATTCATATAGAACAAGCCCACCAAAGGTGCCAGTGTCTTGAATTCAAGCTTCCAAAGAATATTACGGTGTGGTGTTCATTAGGAGGAAGTAAGATGAGATAAGGGGAAATACAGAAAGAAGAGATCTGCTTAACATATATATATATATATATATATATATATATATATATATATATATATATATATATATATATATATATATATATATATATATAAAGCAAAATAAAGTTTTCACATGATGTCGGTAAGCCTGAGACATTTTAAGTGGACATTTGAAGTGAATTGAATATAAAATTTAGGCCAGAGGCCAATGTTCGGGATATATGGGGTCTTTCAGCGCTGCAAAAGGACATTGAGGGGAAAAAATGTTTGAAAGGTGTAACAGTAAGGAAATCTCGCAATTGCACTATGAAACCATTGCTAGGACAGGGTGGAAAGAAAGATGGAAGAAAGAGAATATGAACGGAGGTACAATAAAAAGGATAAAAGGGGTTGCAGCTAAGGACTGAGGGGACGTTACAAAGAACATTAAGCAATGCATAAAACGTACCGTGTGAGGTGCACTGACGGCACTGACACCCAACAGGGTCTTGTTTATATTCTACCACTGTTGCCAAAGCGCAGAGAAAAAAGGAATATAAGCGGGAGATATGAACATAACAATTAATTGCACACTCTGCAAGCACGAGGAACCAGATTCGCAGATTTAGTTCTGAATTTTTAAATCGTATTTCTCAGCAATAAAAACTTGTCAAGAGTATATTCTTTTCCTTTATCACTTTACACATTTTCACTGATTCACAAAACGAACAATTCGTTAATTTTCGACGTAATGACAATCTTGGAAACATAAATATCAATATGTAATAAATAGATCGGCTACCAGATTCAATTCTTTTTGCTTACCTCGTTGGCTGAAAAAATTCCCTACCATAAAAATTGTCTAGGAAAGAAATACGAGTACGTGACAAATACAGCAGAGTACTGAGTAGAGTTACAATTACGGCCGTAGATCACTTTGTCATTCATTAATTCAAAAGTACTACAAGGCTTGTTCTCAAGATCGCTGACATTATGCCATTATGACGATCATCTGATATAAGGAAAGATGTATTGTAATTTATAAGAACATTCTGGTATGTGAGTTTTTGTGTGTGTGTGTGTGTGTGTTTATGCTAGCAGCCCGGCGAAATAAGAGAGAGAGAGAGAGAGAGAGAGAGAGAGAGAGAGAGAGAGAGAGAGAGAGAGAGAGAGAGAATAAAACCTTTTGGCAGCAAGAAAAAGAAAATATTGTCTAGAGACAAGAATCAGAGAGAGAGAGAGAGAGAATCTAAGAGAGAATAAAAGAGAGAGATTGTCTAGAGAGAGAGAGAGAGAGAGAGAGAGAGAGAGAGAGAGAGAGAGAGAAAGAACGCAAATAATACAAGGAAATGAAGGCGCCCTGAGTTGGGAGTTCACACAGTTTGCTGTTGATAATAAAGTGTAAATGTTTAAAAGCAAACAATGCAGGCGAACCTTGCTGAACAAACATAAAACTCTCTCTCTCTCTCTCTCTCTCTCTCTCTCTCTCTCTCTCTCTCTCTCTCTCTCTCTTGTGATTACCGCCTTGGCTAAGCCCTTCGGCTGAAGTGTTTTGAAGGATCCTATAACCAATCCCTCCAGGCTTATTAAACAAGGATGTCAACACATGAGGCCTTTCCTTAACTTTCATCTTCCTGCTGTTTCTTCATTTCCTGAAAACAGAAGCTCACTCCTTTTTTTCTCTTGTCACTTTCATAACCCTCATTTACTTGTCACTTTCATCACCCTCATTTACATTTCTCTTGTCACTTTCATAACCCTGATTTACTTTTTCTTGTCACTTTCACCCTGATTTACTTTTCTCTTGTCACTTTCATCACTCTGATTTACTTTTCTCTTGTCACTTTCACCCTGATTTACTTTTCTCCTGTCACTTTCATCACCCTGATTTACTTTTCTATGGTCACTTGCATCACCCTGATTTACTTTTCTCTTTTCAGTTTCATCACCCTGATTTACATTTCTGTTTTCACTTTCGTCACCTTGAGTTACTTTTCTCCTGTCACCTCCATCACCTTCACTTACTTTCTCTTGCTACTTTCGTCACCCTGATTTTTTATGGCCACTTTCATAAGTCTGATTTACTTTTCTCTTGTCACTTTCATCACTCTGATTTATTTTTCTCTCTCCACTTTCATCAACCTGATTTACTTTTCTCTTGTCACTATCATTACCTAATTTACTTTCCTCTTGATACTTTCATCAACCTCAATACACTTCTCTTGCCACTTTCTTCTCCCTGATTCACTTGTCTCTTGTCGTTTTCATGAACTTCATTTACCTTTCTCTCGCCACTGTCATCACCCTGATTTACTTTTCTCTTGTCACTTTCGTCACCCTCATTTACTTTTCTCTTGATACTTTCACCACCCTAATTTACAATTCTCTTGCCACTGTCATCACCCTGACTTACTTTTCTCTTGGCACTTTCATCACCCTGATTTAATTGTTCTCTTGCCACTTTCATCACCCTGATTTACTTTTCTCTTACCACTGTCATGAACCTGATTCACTTTTCTCTTGTCGCTTTTGTTACCCTCATTTACTTTTCTCTTGATACTTTCATCACCCTCATTTACAATTCTCTTGCCACTGTCATCACCCTGATTTACTTTTCTCTTGTCACTTTCATCACCCTGGTTTACTTTTCTCTTGTCACTTTCATCACACTTATTTACTTTTCTCTTGTTACTTTCATCACCCTGATTTACTTTTCTCTTTCCACTTTCATCACCCTGATTTACCTTTCTCTTGTCACTTTCTTTACCCTCATTTACTTTTCTCTTGTCACTTTCATAACCCTGATTTACGAAGTAAAATATCGTTCTTGCAAAGACTCTTTACAATGTACTTTTTTCCGTCACTAAACCTCTCACTTCATTGCCTAAGACGTTACAATTTTCATTTTTACTTTCATGTTCGCTCTATCTATTTAATATCCCATCCTAGCATTTGGCATACCAGTAATCTCCTTTCACTCATTAATCTTAAATCCTAGTTTATCCATGTTTGCACTTTCAAACGTGTACAGAGATCGGGGAAGTAATACTGATGGTCTGCCGTCAGGGAGGGAGGGACGCAATTTAATCTAACTGGTTTTAAGATTTCAATTTAGTGTGAAATGTTAAAAAGAAAAAAAATGCACTAGACAAACATCATTGAAGTATAAAAGAATGCTTAATGCTATCACACAAAAATGTAGGAGAGGGTGTTTATATACTCGTATTTTTCCTAATGTATCAAAAGAACTTTTATACGTGAACAAATTAGGGTAAAATTCTCAAGTACCCAAAAAACAGTATAAGGAAACATCAAAAATAAGCTTCAGAGTTATTCTGCAATCAGACAAAAACACGCCCCTTCCCTCTGAGGATACAGTGATAAAAATTCTTGAAAATTCCGCTACAGAAGTTTGAAAGCCTACTCATTGCCTAAAATTGTCTCATCATTTTCTCTTGAATACCCTAAAACTGCACTCTAATGATTTAACGATCAGTGCCAAGGAAAAAACAGTTTAAAGAGAACTTTCCGCTTCAACTGGTTGCAAATCGAAGAGGAAATTTGTCTTAACTTTCAGTGACTTGCGAAGGTGATTGGCCTAATGACAGCTGTTTTGGGAGACGCCATCTCCTGTTGGTGTTCAGCAGAATCACAAAATCGCTTCGAATATAATGATGACTAAATTGTCTAAAAATAAAATTGATGGTATTGTCGCAAGCATCAATTTGCGTCAATCGTTTTCCCGTTCTGGTAGGGCCGATCAATATTGATTAAAATTTTCACTGTCAGTGCAGATATGAAATTTACAGACCACATTCATGAAAATCATGGGAAATTAACTGACTTGAACGCTTAACTTACAGATTTCCTAATATTATGGAAAATATCTAAATTGAAGGTCGTTTTGAAAACTGGGAAGGGATACTCGTTTCCTAAGCCATATTTCAACCTTGTGTCAGGGAGAGAGGTGAAGAGATTTTCCATGTGCTACAATTCTTTCAGAAGAATTATATTATCTTGATCTACAATAAAAAGAAAACCTATCGTTTTCTAGCCCAGAGAATGAAGTAAATTTTGCTTGCCTTATTTTGTTCTATCTCTCTATCTATCTATTACTTATCTATTTTATATACCTTTTACGTATTCTTTCCGAGGTCTTCATATTGACCCTCTCTTGGTCCTCATACAAGGCAAATTCTTTATTTTTCGGTTAGAGCTCACTGCTCTTGGTGAACAATTTTATCCGATAAGTCGCAGATGGACTCTTGAAAGTATTCATAACAGACACGGCCATTGCATGGTCGGATATTTACAACGAGTACGAGCTTCGGATTGCGGTCAACATGAAACGGAGAAGCCAGTCAATCTCTGCTTTTATATGGAACACAAACAAGTAAAAAATGCGCCGAAGTTTCTTCGGCGCAATCGAGTTTTCTGTACAGCGTATCATCGAGGCCTAATTTGGACCACCGAAATTAGATCTATCTTTCGGTGGTTTCGGTATAATGCTGTATGAGCTGCGGCCCACAAAACTTTAACCAGGGCCCGGCTGGTGGCCTGTCCTATATCGTTGCCAGACGCACGATTATGGCTAACTTTAACCTTAAATAAAATAAAAAACTAATGAGGCTAGAGGGCTGAAATTTGGTACGTTTGATGATTGGAGGGTGGATGATCAACATACCAATTTGCAGCCCTCTAGCCTTAGTAGTTTTTAAGCTCTGAGGGCGGACAGAAAAAGTGTGGACAGAAAAAGTGCGGACGGACAGACAAAGCCGGCACAATAGTTTTCTTTTACAGAAAATTAAAATGTGGAAGCTCACTTGGAGGTACGCAAGAAGGAAGGCTACTATCTGCAATATTACGAGTCCATGAGCATGAAAAGGACAAACACGTAATTCTGTGCATTTATTTGAGCCTTGAAAATGTTACTGTTCTGCAGGCAATTGCTAGTGGATGCTCACCTAGAGTTACGCCATAAAGAAGGTTATCATCTGCAATATTAGGGGTTAATAATCATGATATGAAGCAACCCATAATTTTACCCGTTTATTTTAGCCTTAAAAATGTAACTGTTCTGAAGACAATTACTTGTGGATGGTCACCCAGAGTTACGCCAAAAAGGCTATTATCTACCATATTGAGTCAATAAACATGAAATGAAGAAACCCATAATTCTGTGTGTTTCTTAAGCCTTAAAAATGTAACCGTTCTAAAAACAATTGCTGATGGATGCTCACCTACAGTTACACAATAAAGAATGCTATTATCTGCAATATTATGAGTCAACAAACATAAAGCGAAGTAACCCGTAATTTTACGCGTTTATTTAAGCCGTAAAAATGTGATATTTCTAAACTCAATGAACAGTGGAAGTTCACCTCGAGTTACGCAAAAAAGAAGGTTATCATCTGCTAAATTATGTCAGCAAACATGAAATGACATAACAAAATCCTGTGCAATTATTTGGGCTTTATAAATATAACAGTTCTAACAACAATTCTTAGTGGGTGTTCTCATAGAGTTACGCCAAGAATAAGGTTATTATCTGCAATATTACGAGTCCACGAGCATGAAATGACGTTGCCCGCAATTCTGTGCATTTATTTGGGCATTAAAAGTGCAACAATTCTAAAAGCAATTCCTAGTGGATGCTCACCTAGAGTTACGCCAGAAATGTTATTATCTGCAGCATTATGAGTCAGTAGACATGCAATGACGTGATTCGCAATTCCAAGAGCTCATTTGAGCTTTAAAAACGCAACAGATCTGCAAATAATTTCAAGAGGATGCTCCCCCGGCGTTACGCCAAATAGGGTATTATCTGCAATATCACGAGTCAGTAAATATGGAACGAAGAAACCAGTAATTGCTTGATTTATTCGGGCATTAAAAACGTAACAGTTCTAAAAACAATTAACAATGTATGTTCACATACAGTTACGAAAAAACTATGCTTCTATCTGCAATTCTATTTCAACACTGCACCCACCTAAATCTCCATCGAAAATTCAGCCAAAATAATGAAAACAAGAAAACCAGTTTTCGACCACAAAAGACATTGCCCCCATTTCATCTTTGTAATTTATGATTCACTGGCGATGATCTTGAATTCAAATTTTCAATGCTATTCAGCAAAAACTCAACCCAGACAAACAAATAATTCCAATTATAATAAATTCCAGAAATAAAATGATTTCACTCACCGCCGTTGGAATGTTCTGCTGTTTTGTTGGCTTCGCTGTAACCTGTCAAAGAGTCAGGAGATTAGAAACGCTTTTTCAAAAATGAGTCTAGGTCAGAATAACAACTGCAATGTCATCTGCTCAAATAGTGATATATATATATATATATATATATATATATATATATATATATATATATATATATATATATATATAAATAGTATATATATATATATATATATATATATATATATATATATATATATATATATATATATATATATATATATATATATATATATATATATATATATATATATATATATATATATATGAGAGGTCTTGAGAGAATGCTTGGCTGGTGTCTGGCACACATCCTGATTATGAAAACTGTGCGAGCGTCAAATGGGTCAGATATTCTTGAGACATGAGAATATCCCTGCCAGGCAACAAGACTTTGTGAGTTTGTTCGTCGGAAATGTCTGGGTTCCGGAGAATTCATTCAAATGTGAGATTTTTGGGCGGAGCCCAGGTGTGAAGGTGGTAGTCACCAAACAAATTATCATTTGAAGATCAACACCGAGATTGATAGAAGCCTTCGGTGAAGGCTCTGTAGTTCGAGACCAGTCGATTGAGACTGCGAACATTGCTGTTTGGAGGTAGGAAACATTTAAGATTTCCCAAACTGTAGATTGTTCTTTTCATTTAACATATATCTCATTTGTATCTGGCTCTTTTTACAATGTGCGTACTTTATAAGTAACATGGGAGGAATTCCCATTTCTTTATTTTTATACATTTGTTTAATAAAGGTTTTATTTGACTTCTTCAGATGTTTCGCTGAGGAAGAGCCATAAGATGTATGTACTCATTGGGGGAATATACTGGACTTTGACTTATTTTGACCTATTGTGGGGAAATTATTTAGAGAGAATAATTAGTTGAATATAGTGGTCCTTAATATATTTGATCATCTGGTGAACATTAGTATTCCATTTTATTTCATCTCTTGTTCCTTGCAATCCAGTTATGTTAGATTATTATCAAATAAATTATTCCAGGTAATGCTTGTTTCGCTATAGACCTGAGAGAGAGAGAGAGAGAGAGAGAGAGAGAGAGAGAGAGAGAGAGAGAGAGAGAGAAGTATATCTTAGTTTAACCAGACCACTGAGCTGATTAACAGCTCTCCTAGGGTTGGCCCGAAGGATTAGATTTATTTTTACGTGGCTAAGAACCAATTGGTTACCTAGCAACGGGACCTACAGCTTATTGTGGAATCCGAACCACAAGATAGCGAGAAATGAATTTCTATCACCAGAAACAAATTCCTCTTGTTCTTCACTGGCCGGTCGGAGATTCGAACTCGCGACCAACAGAGTGGTAGCTGAGAACGGAACCCGCTCACCCAGCGAGGACTAGAGAGAGAGAGAGAGAGAGAGAGAGAGAGAGAGAGAATGTGTGTGTGTATGTACAAATGTACGTCGCCAGTAGCCACTCTGAGGCGGTCACTATCGAGCTACCAGTAGATGGGACTTCTTGACTTTTAGCAAAGGTAAGCTTTGATGGGATTACTCTTTGTATATATATATATATATATATATATATATATATATATATATATATATATATATATATATATATATATATATATATATATATATATATATATATATATATATATATATATATATATATATATATATATATATATATATATATATATATATATATATATATATATATATATATATATATATATATATAGTAATATATATATATATATATATATATATATATATATATATATATATATATATATATATATATATATATATATATATATATATATATATATATATATATATATATATATATATATATATATATATATATATATATATATATATATATATATGTGTGATCTTGAGCGCTTATCTGATTGTATATTTTATTTTACTCACTTGCTCTACTTCCATAATCGCTTGTACGCATGACCTCAAAAAGAAATTGAGGAACAGATAACAGCAACCAACCCAGGCAAGGTGAAAGAAGCGCTTAGCAAAGGAACCTTGAAAAATCTAAAAGAATTACGAGACTGTTTGCAAACAAAGTCAAATCCTTCACTGCAGTCCTTTGGCTAAGGACTTCCTTCTAAAGAGATTCTGTCATCAAGGAACGTTCACTATATACAATTTAGGCCGAAGGCCGAGCCTATGAGGTCATTCAGCTCTGAAAGGAAAATTGAGAGTAAAAGGTCTGAAAGGTGTAACAGGAGAAAAACCTCGTAGTTGCTCTATGAAACAATTGTTAGAAAAGGGTGGAAAGTAAGATGGAAGAAAGCGAATGTGAATGAAGGTACAGTAAAAAAGGAACGGAAGGATTTGCAGCCAGGGGCCGAAGGGACGCTGCAAAGAACCTTAAGTAATGCCTGACAGAAAATCTCAAATGAATCATATACAACATGGACTGTGCAAATAAAAAAAAAAAATTAGTAAATAATCCAGAACATTTTCATCTTCCCTAAATAATTTCTCAAGACAAAGGAACGTTATCTTTACCCATACTATTAAACGTAAAACCTCACGTTTAATGCGGATAATTGAGACAAAAAAGCAAGTGGGATATCTACATCCATAAACCATATCAAAATGAATGGATGTATATCTAAAGAGAAAATGTCTTTATTCTTACATCTAAAACTCAGACGTCAGTAGATGCACCATCCAAAATCTTAGAAGCAAAGGGAAAGAAAACCATTGAGCTGTACCGTCGGATGATCTAAGATTTCCACACGCCAGAATATGACAAGAGGTTGCCTGACGGGAGCTAAGAAGCTTTCATTTATACGACATTTCGACCTTCAAGCCAAGTACTGTGACACTTTGATCATTTAGCTCTTAAGACGGTGAAAAAGAGCAACATTGCAAGCAAAACACGACAGCAATGTCGCAAGCCAGATGTGAGTAATATTTCAAGCAATTTCGCAAACAAGACATGAGAACAATTTCACAAGTAAGATACGAGAGCAATATCACAAGCAAGACATGACAGCAACATTGCAAGCAGAATATGGGAGAAAAATTGCAAGCAAGATATGAGAGCAATATTGGAAGCAAGATATGGGGCAATATCGCAAGCAAGATATGAGGGTAATATTACAAGCAAGATAAGAGGTCAGTATTGGAAGCAAGAGTTGAGAGCAATATTGCAAGCTAGATATGAGAGATATATTGGAAGCAAGATATGAGAGTAACATTTCAAGCAATATGTGAGAGCATTATTGCAAGTAGCATGAGAGCAAAGACATAAGCAAGACATGAGAACAATTGCAAGCATGATATGAAAGCAATATTGCATGGAAGATATGAGAGAATCATAACAAGCAAGATATGAGAGCAATATTTCAAGCAAGATATGAGTGTAATGTCGCAAGAAAGATATGAGAGCAAAATTGCAAGTAAGATATGAGAGCAATATCACAAACAAGATATAACAGCAGTATCACAAGCAAGATATGAGAGCAATATTGCAAGCAAAACGTGAGAGCAATATTGCAAGGAAGACAGGAGAGGAATATTACAAGCAAGATATGAGATATGAGAGGAACATTGCAAGCAATATATGAGAGCAGCATTACAAGCAAGAAATCAAGAGAAATATTGCAAGCAAGAAATTAGAGCAATATTACAAGCAAGATATGAGAGCAATAATTCAAGCAAGATATGAGAGCAATATTGAAACAAGATGTGGGAGCAATATTGCAAGGAAGATATGAGAGCAACATTGCAAATAGAACATGAGAACAATATCACAAGCAAGATATCAGAGCAATATTGCAAGCCAGATATGAGCAATATCATAAACAAGACATGAGAGCTATATTGAAAACAAGATAAAAAAAGTTGCAAGCAAGATATGAGAGCAATACTTCAAGCAAGACACGAAAGCAAAATTGCAAGCAAGGCCGGAGAGGGATATTACAAGCAAGATATGAGAGCATTATTGCGATATGGAAATAAGAGAAATATTGCAAATTAAGAAATCAGAGCAATATTACAAGCAAGATATGAGAGTAATATTGCAAGTGAGATATGACAGCAATACCACAAGCCTGATATGAAACCAATATTGGAAACAAGATATAAATGTAATATGGTAAACAAGATATGAGAGCACTATTTGCAAGAAATGAGAGGAATATCGCAAGCAAGGAGTGGGAGCAATATTGCAAGCAATATATGAGAGTAATATTACAAGCAAGATGTGAGGACAGTATTGCAAGAAATATTTGATAGGAATATCGCGAGCAAGATGTAAGAGGAATCTCATAAGCAAGAAATGAGAGGAATATTGCACACAAGATGTGAGAGTAGTATTTCAAGAAATACATGAGAGCACTATTGCAAGCAAGATATAAAAAACAAGGTTGCAAGCAAGATACGAGGGCAATATTGCAAGCAAGATGTAAGAGCAACATTGCAAGCAAGATATGAGGGAAATATTGCAAAATAGATATAAGAGCAATATGGCAAGCAAATATGAGAGCAATTACAAGGCAGATATGAGAGCAATATTACAAGCAAGTTAGGAAAGCAATAATGCAAGCAAGATACTAGCGCAATATGATAAGCAAGATATGGGAGCAATATTGCAAGCAAGATATGTAAGCAATATTACATGCAAGATATGAGAGCAATATGACAAGCAAGATATTTAGAGCAACATTGCAAGCAAGGTATGAGATCAGAGTTGCAAGCAAGATATGAGATCAATACTGTAAGAAAGATATGGAAACAATATTTTCAAACAAGATATGGGAGCAATATTGCAAACCGGATATGAAAACAATTGGAAGTAAAATATGAGATCGATATTGCGAGCAAGATATGAAAGCCATTGAAGTGAGATATGCGAGCAATATTACAAATAAGATATGAAAGCAATTGCAAACAAAATATGGGAGTAATATTGCAAATAAGATATGAAATCAATTTCAGGCAAGATATTGGAACAATATTCCAAATAAGATATGAAAGCAATGCGAGCAAAATATGGGAGCAATATTGCAAATAAGACATGAAAGCAATTGCAAGCCAGATATGGGAGCAATATTGCAAATAAGATATGAAAGCAATTGCAAGCAAAGTAGAAGGAGGACACGAATGTAATAAAAGGAAAAATGCAACACTGTTGTATCCACGCCTCCCGTACTGGTGTATTTCTCCCCTTGGTTGTGAGAATGATTTCGAAAAACTTCAATTATTTTTGTCGTAAATTTGTCATTTTCAGTTTTCTGTAAAAGACAACTATTGAGATGGCTGTTTGTGTTAGAAAATAGTGTTAACACTTTTTCTAATTCTTTGTATATATTTATTTATTTACTAATATTTTTGTTTTCATATTCTATATGGCGCCCAACGATAAATTTAATAAGCGAGTAAATTTAATAAGCAAGTAAATTGTTGCGATGTATGGTATTTACAGTTAACGGTGTCCGCCCATTTTCTTTACTCTATATGTTAATTACTGTACTTTGCGGCTAAAGGGTCAAACGTGATTTTTTTAAGCGTTCTTTCCTTAACTTTTCTCGTAGAGTGGTAATAATATTAATTTGTTTTTTGCTCGTGCCAGTGACTTTTCTGTGTTATTTAACTGTATACTGTTCGAGAATATCGTCTATAAGCATTCGATGTGGTCATATTTTGGCACATGCATCATGTTTCTTGTTGGGGGATCTTTTCGGACAGATATATCTAGTTTCTATTTTTTACAATGTTTTTTGCAGGACATACTGTATGTGCTGAATTTGTTTCTGTAGCGTTAGTTTATGTATTTTCGTACTGACGTTAATTTCTCGGTATCAAGTAACGCGTTCTTGATCGCTTCAAAATGATATTATCGACAGCAGATTGCTGAGCATTGTAATGCCTTTTACGATAATTGTAATGATTTTGGCGATATAGTTGCGTATTAGTTAACTTAATATGTGTTGTATTAAGTTATATGCTGTTCGAGGTTTTGATCTATAAGCATACGATGTTGTCATATTCAGGCACTTGCATCGTGCTTATTGGTGGATTTTTTTCCGGATAGGCGTATCTAGTCTTTTTACAGCACAATAGTTTTTGTAGGGTGTACTGTGTGTGCTATACTTATTAATGTAGCATTATTTTGTGTATATTCTTGCTCATTAACTTCTCAAATATGTCAGATGTCAAATTTCTTATCGCCACAAGGGGTCATTGTCGGCAGCAGATTACTAAACGTTGTAATGCTGTTCGCGATCATTGTAATGAGTTTGGCGAAATTGTTAGGAATGAGTACATTAACACTTTGAAATCACTAAGGGTGAAAGTAGAAGATTTTAATCAGAAGATAGCCGAGCATATATTTAATGAAAAAGGTGAGGGGGCATTGACAAAGGAATTTGAGGTCAATGAAGAATATGATGTACTTATAAGCACTTCGTTAGCAAGTTTGCATGCTTTGAATACAGACGTGTCCGGTAATTCAGGATCAGAAACTGGTATTAACAAGGTCTCTTCCTTAAAGATGCCAGAGATTCCATTGCCAGTGTATTCTCATTTAAAGGGGGAAAGCATTGAACGCTTTTTTAGAGATTTTGAAGACATCACTGCAAAGATGAAACTTGATTCGTATAGTAAGTTAGTCTTGTTGCAGAAACAGTTAAAAAATGAAGCACTTACCTTGATTCAGTCGTTAAGTATTGAAGATAGGAAGTATGAAAGTGGTAAAGCTTTGTTGCTTAAAGCATTTGGTTCATCAGATGATATGAAACATGATGCAATGAAGTTGTTGACAGAATTACACATGGGTTATGATTCAGATCCATATAAGTTTATCAGCGACATGCGTATGGCTATGGACTCCTTTAAGAGTTTGAAAATGTCAACCAATGATGTGTTGCAGTATTTTTTTCTTAAGGCCATGAATGATAAATTTAGGGATCATTTAACTGAAGTTACAAGAACCACTAATCCAACAGTTGAGGTAATACATGAGAACATTTTTGAGGTGGTAAAGAGATATGCAAACTCCCAACAGAGTTTTTAAATCTAAACAGTCTGCCACAAACAAAGAATCTAGTGCTTCAAATGTTAAATCTCTTAATGTAACCCTCAAGAAAAGATAAACCTGAAGCAATGTGTATTATGTACTACAAATAATGTACATGCTACTCATGCAATTTTTAATTGTGAGAAATTCCCTAATGCAAAGGCAAAGACAAACAAGTTGAAAAGCCTTAAACGTTGTCACAAATGTACTGGCAATCATGATGCTTCGAAATGCAATTTCAACTTTAAATCAAAATGTAAATATTGTTCTGATTTGCATTTCTCTTTCCTGTGTATGTTCGAGAAAACTGAACAAAAAACACAAGCAGCAAAAGGAATACACACTACCAATAATGGAATGAGCCATGTAACGAAGAGTCAGTCAAACGTAGTTTTACCTACGTTTACAGTCACTCTACCAAATGGAAATGCCATCAGATGTTTGAAAGATGGTGGATCCCAACTTTCATTTGTAACAGATGAAATTGCTGGTATTTGTAATTGTAATGTCTTGCAAAACCATTTTCTCGTAACCGTTAATGGTTTTAATGGGTCCAAAACTTATTCTACTAGACTTGTTCAGTTTGAATTTACATTAGGCAAATCCCTGAGAGTGGTAAATGCCGTCTGTATTCCTAGAATAAGGACCTCCTTTTCATTGTCGGGCTTAGCCTCAATTGTTAATATGTTTTTGGCTAGAGGATATTCATTGGCAGATGAGTTTCTTGTCGAAAATGATTTTAATTTTCATAAGTTTGATTTCTTGTTAGGGGCAGACTATGATTATTATTTGCCCACTAATTCACATGTAATTCAACCTACTATGCCTTCGACATACCTAAGCAGTCCCATTGGAGTCTTGTTTGTGGGTAATCTGGATAGGTTGTATGATAGTTTACCTTTTTTGCCAGATTCAGCCAACACGGCCTTATCCAAAGAAGCTGCAACTCCAACACACTCTCGCTCTGTTTCTGATAATTTTATAGATATTGGAAGTGATTGCAGAGGTACCATTTCAAATTCCTTTGCAGTTGATCTCTGTGGAGTTCAGGGTTGTAGTGAACACGGACGTATTGCCAAAGATGAAGTCGAGGAAGGTACGATAAATGATGATTATGATACCTTGTTATCATGTAAATATGTTCTTGATGATGAAGTTGAATGTTGTGATGAGCAGGATCAAGAAAATAAGGATATTATTGATTTTGTATTGCATTCAACATTAAGAAACGAAGACGGAAGACTTATCATGCCTTTGCTATGGAAGAGTAATGTTTCTAATCTTCTTGCAAAAATGAGAATTTAGCAGTGGCAATTTTAAAGTCTATTCGCACTAAATATCAACATCAACCGAAATTGCTGCAGATGATTGATCAAACCTTCAAAGAACAGCTAGAGGAGGGTGTTATTGAGGAAATTACAGATTTGGACTCCTTCAAAGAAAGCCACCCTTTCTACAGCTTCCTGCCTCATATGCCTGTGTTTCGTTTGAATAGAGAAACAACAAAGTGCCGCGTAGTCTATTTGTCAAATTTAAAGGAGAAATGCTCTGATAAGAAATTAGTTGTCAGTCATAACCAGGCTATGTTGGCGGGACCTTGTATGAATTCGAAGATTTCTACAGCAATTCTACAACTTAGATTTGATAACTATCTGCTATGTTTTGATATAAAGAAGGCATTTTTGTCCATTGATTGAAGGAAATTGATCAAGCGAGACTTTTACTGTATTGGTTTCGTAATATTACCAAAGGAGATTACAAACTTGTTGCTTACAAACACAACAGGCTACCTTTTGGCCTTAAATCAAGCCCAGCATTACTTATGTTAGGTCTCTACAAGATTCTCATTGTAGATGCAGAGACAGACCCTCCTGAATTGCAAAAGTTGAAGAGGTTGATATACAGTTTGTCTTATATGGATAACCTAGCTGTGACAGCAAATTCAACTGAAGATCTCCAATGGGCTTTTAATAATTTGTCACATATTTGCTCCTTACAAAATCTACTTGCAACAGTTTTTACAAAATCTTCTTTGCAAGAGGACTTGGATGTAATGTCAGAAACGTCCATTGATGATAAAGTGAAACTTTTGGGTCTTTCATGGATGAGAGATAGTGACACCCTTGCCACTATAAAACTTAATCTGAACCCAGAGGCTACAACAAAGCGTCAGATTTTATCAAGCATTGCTTCTAATTTTGATGTGTTCAATTTTAATGCCCCACTTTTAAATAGGGCTAGACTATTTTTTCAGAGACTACAATACAGGAGTGATTTGGATTGGGATACTCACCTTACTATGGACTTGCAAAGAGAATGGACAAATATCACTAATCAAGTGAATTCTGCTCCTGAAATAAAAGTACCACGAGGTATGGGCAAGAGATCTGATTCATATAAACTCATTGGTTTCACAGATGCTTCAAAGCAAATGTATGCTACAGTTATCTATATGAAGAATCTCGACTCAGGCAAAGTAAGTTTCGTACTTTCAAAGAACAAGCTTCTGAACAAAACTGTTGTCACTAAATCTATCCCTTGCTTGGAATTTTTGGCTGTTGCACTTGAAGTTGAAGTTCTTCATGACCTAAGACAGGAATTGTCAGGCCCTAGTGCTTTATGTCCTATTAACATTGTTGGTATGGAGTTGTACACAGATAGTTCTATTTGTCTTAACTGGATTAATTTACATTTTAATAAACTGGATAAAATGAAGAATGTCTCTGTTATGGTAAAGAACAAATTGCATACTATTTCCAGATTATGCGAAAAATTTCAAATCACCTTCTCATTTTGTGAAGGTCAGGAAAATCCAGCAGACATGGCCAGCCGTCCTGTTAGTTACTATCTACTGAGCAAGTCCAACTTTTATACTGGGCCACATTTTTTGAAGTCTGATGACCTGCCAGTTGATGCACTGAAAGTGTCGGTACCCAATCCTCTTGTTATAGCTAATGTCAATATGGCTGAAATGTGCAGCGAAACAACTCTCTTAGAAAACCCATTAATTGAGGTTGATAAATTTTCATCTTTTTCAAAACTTGTCAGAATTTACAGGTATGTTCTTCAATTTCTTAATAATTGTAAAAGAAAGATGAAAGAGAAGAACCCCCAGCAATATCAACATATTCAATGTCTTGACGATGTTTCCTTGCACAAGGTTGCAGTATCGTTCCTTGTTAAATTTGATCAGTATCAGGAATTTAAGGAAATTTTTGAGTACTTTTCTAATTCAGGTAAAACACTGAAAAGTATTCCAGACCTTGTTGCCAAATTCAAAATTTTTGTTGATGAGAAAGGAATTTTAAGAATAAAAAGCAAGTGCTTTCGTAAAAACCAAATGAACAGGGAACAACTAAATCCAATTTTGCTATCAAAGACCAGCCCTTTGACAAAGGCAATAATATTAGATGTTCATCATCGCACTAAACATGCTGGCTTTTATACACTGCTTTCTGAAATAAGGAAGCAGTATTTTATCATTCATGCATTTTCAACCATACAAGGGGTTCTTAGATCGTGCATAACTTGTAAACGTCTTAATGGTCGCCCTGTTAAGTTAAATCAGAGTGCATACAGAGAAGACCGGTTGATGCCTTCTAATATACCCTTTCGTTATGTCTATTTAGATTACATTGGACCCTTCTCAGTATTGGACAATAAGCAAAAAGAGAAAGTCTGGATTCTTATTGTAATATGCATGTGGAGTAGGGCTATAAATTTGAAGATTTGTCATGACTTGACTGCTGCTATGTTCCTACGGGCCTTACAGTTGCACGTCTTTGATTATGGAATACCAGAAAAGGTGTTTTCGGATTTGGGATCGCAGATTGTAAGTGGATTAAACACTGTGAAGGCCTTTCTGTCAGATTCAGCTACATATAATTATATGGTAACAAATGGTATATCATGTTTGCAATTCGAACAATATTTTAAGGGTCACAGTGAGCTAGGATCATTAGTGGAATCCTGTGTCAAAATTGTTAAGAAGTTGATATATGGATCATTTAAGAAAAATGTTTTGTCTATATTAGATTTTGAATTTGTGATATTAGAGGTTAATCATATTGCAAATCGCAGGCCTATTGCTTTTAAAGAAGGTTGCTTCTTTAAAAGGTTGACCTAGAATTTCCAGCTCCAATAACTCCTGAAATGCTATTAAAAGGTTATGTGCTAGCTTCTGTAAATATTATTCCAGATCTCCAGTCTCTTCCAGATGACCAGCTTCCATGGGATCACGAGCATATCAAAGATGCTTATTCCAAGCTCCGGAAAGTTAGGGATAGGTTGAGGGATATATACAACGGTGAGTTTATGGCCCAGATGATACAGCAAGCAACCGATAAAAAGTCCAGATATGTTCCAAAGAAACATCATAAGCTGAAGAGGGGGGACATTGCACTCATTAGGGATCACATGCAAAAACCAACGAATTATGACATGGCACGAATTCTAGACGTAAAAGAAAACGAACTAGAAGAAGTAACAGGAGCTGTGTTATTAAAGGGAAATGGATCAAAGGTACATTATCATTCTGAATCTTTAATTCCTCTCTTGACTGTCGAGGACCATGAATTTCATGATGGTGGGGTGCCTAATGCAATCAGAGAGGAAAACAAAAAGCAAGCAGAAGCTAAGCCTTTGCGACAGGCAGCCAAAATTGCCAAAGCAAGGATTAAACAGACTTACATTGCAGATGATTCTTAATACAATTCATTGTCTACATGGCAATGTTTTACCTTCGGCAAAACATTCCATCGTCGGGCCGGAGTGTTAGAAAATAGTGTTAACACTTTTTCTAATTCTTTGTATATATTTATTTATTTACTAATATTTTTGTTTTCATTTAAACTGGGAAATTACCTATTTTTAAGTAATTAATATCGTTTAGGTTTCTGAATCAAATGCTGATTATTTTATTGCTTTGATATTGATTACTTAATTATTTAAATAATGGTTCTTTAAAGTTGAAGTAATAATAATTATTTAATGTTAAAATAATAATTATATTAGTTTAAATACCTTGCCAAGCCTTTACTGCTCTTTAAAATGCAGTTAAACTACTGAACATTTTGATACTGCCTGTTTACATATTTCCGCTCCAGGAGTGATCTACTGTTCTTTACTTCACTGTTCTTTTCGGAGAGGAGAAGTCAGTACTTAAGCAGCCATTAAGGGAGGTAACACATCCTACCTTCGGTCAGGTACTCATCATCCATGGAGTGACTTACCTTTTAACCGACACACATAAGCTGGACATCATCGCCATAGCTTCTACCGGCTCATGACTCTACCACTTACCATTAGATTGCAGTGAATATTTACGTACATCTGCCAAAGGATTACTTACAAAGGATTACTTACAACAGCGGAAGGATTACTCACCTTCATCGCCGTGCCTCCACTTCAAAAGCATTAGGTGAGGCAAGGTTACTTTTCTTAAATTACAAGTTAAAATTCATTTATTAATTTTCTTGCATATTCATTTAGACTTAATTGATTCAGTGATCTACTCGTCTTATTAAAGTGCTCTATTCCGTTTCAATACTCTGCTCGTTTTTGACAAATAGTGTTTATTCTCAGATTGTTTGTGTTCGTATGGAGGAGAGGTTAATCGCATCCAATACCGAACAGTATATATTTTCAATTAAGGCATCGACGGCAAACCTCTTCCGAGTGCATACAGCAATAATTCTTCACGGCAGATATTGAAATCTAAAACGAACCTATGTGTACATAATTTTGCATTTTTTCGAATTTCTTAATATTGTTAAATATTTAATTTTTCTTTTCAATATTAATATTAATTATTTACTGTTTTTATTTGAAACCTTATTTAATTATTCCCTGAAAGGATATTGAATATTCAGTTTAACATTCATTCATCATACATCTTAAATTATTTTCTATAGTTTGTCTGTCCGTCCGAACTTCTTCTGTCCGCCCTCAAATCGTAAAAACTACTGAGGCTGGAGGGCTGCAAATTAGTATGTTGATCATCCACCCTTCAATCATCATACATACCAAACTGCAGCCCTCTAGCCTCAGTAGTTTTTATTTTCTTTAAGGTTAAATTTAGCCATGATCGTGAGTCTGGCACTGCTACAGGTGCCAACAAAACAGGCCACCGCCTGGCTGTGGCTGAAAGTTTTTTGTTCCGTGGCTGAGAGTTTCATACAGCATTATACCCTGTACAGAAAAATCGATTACGTCGAAGAAACTTCGGCGCATCTTTTACTTGTTTTTAATCATCCCCTCTGCCTAATTCAAAGAGATGATCCATGAACATCATTTTAAAAGTATTAGGAAGCCGAAAGGAATAAGAAAGTCTTCGGAGATTTAAAAAAAAAAAAACGCGTGCATGAAGAGCCTATGTATTGGGAATAAAGGTCGGTGAGACGATAATTTTTCGACATGATGCGAATTAAAAGTGAATATCTTCCTTCCAAAAAGGAAAGGACTTAGAGCCACTTAGTCAACATAACAAAGAAAATGAAG